>NW_027170238.1:2500-5000 GCF_036898095.1 Palaemon carinicauda | reverse complement strand
GGCTTCCTTTTATCTGGAGTTTCAATTGCATAAGTTGTTTTAGAGACCCTTTTAGTGATTTTATACGGACCCATAAATTTTTCTCTCAATGGAGCTCCTGGAACTGGTCGATATACAAGTACATCATCTCCTACTTTGAAAGTTCTAATTTTGGCCTTTTTATCGTAATGGTTTTTCATTCGAATCTGACTGTTAGTTAAATTCAGATTGGCAAATTCATAAACATGGTCAAATTTAACCTTAAGACTTTGAAGGTATTGCGGAATACTTACTTGCTGGTCTTTGTAAGTACCTCTTAGGATGTTTTCTTTTACCATACTAAGGTTTGTCCTAGGTCTGCGGCCGAACATCATCTCGAAGGGAGAAATTCCAGTCGATTCATTAGGCGTACTCCTAAGTACATACATAAGCAGATCCAGGTCTTCATCCCAGTCTCGTCCAGTTTCACAAATGTACTTGCGCAGGAGGTTTTTAATGGTCTGGTGTACTCGTTCGAGGGCTCCATTAGTCTGAGGGTGATAAGCTGAAGCAAAAATATGAGAGATGTTTAACTGCTTTAAAGTTTGCTTAAACAAATCACTAGTGAAGTTTGTCCCCTGATCACACTGAAGCTCTTTTGGAAAACCAAAAATGGTGAATATTTTAAGAAGATTAACAATAATTGTTCTAGCAGATATGTTTTTTATAGGTACGGCTAAAGGAAATCTAGTAGTTGGACACAACAAGGTTAAAATGTACTCATTTTGTTTTTTAGTTTTGGGAAGTGGACCAACACAATCTACAATTACCTTTTCAAAAGGAGAATTAGGTACTGTAATAGGAACTAATGGTGCTGGAGGTATTTTCTGATTTGGTTTACCAGTTACCTGGCAGGGATGGCAAGATTCTATGTGGTGCTTTACATCAGCTTTCATACCAGGCCAGTAGTAATCGTCCAGCAAACGCTTATAGGTTTTGGAAATGCCTAGATGAGACTCTGCTGAATGAGCAAGATCCAATAAGGCTGCACGAAGATTAGAAGGAACTACAAGCTGGTAACTATCATGCCAGGAATTTTGTCCTGCAATCTTCAAAGGTCTATAACGTCTCATAAGGATGTTATTATCAAGATAAAAATATGGTAACTTACTTTCATCAACGTCATTTTTACTTTATCAAAGTATTCTTTCAAACTATCATCAGACCTTTGATACTCTACAAATTCATCTGAGGGAATATCAACAAGATCAGCAAGGACTTTTTCACCTAAGGTACTTTGATCCACCTTACCTGTGTGTTCAGTGTCGCTAGAAGTTGAGGTTGTAGACCTGGTGACTACTTGGCAGGGAAGCTCTATCACCGGAGAAAACTCTTTGCAAGCTTTTTCGATCACTACTTCAGGCTGGGTAATAATAAGACTAGGAGTACCGTTAGTTTGAGCCAAGTCATTACCAAGTATCATGTCTATGTTCTTGCAAGGCAGGTCAGAATCCAACAAGGCGACATTAGTTGAACCTTTAAAATAAGGACAATCAAGAGAAATCTGTACAATAGGTAAAACCTTTTGACAAGTCAAATCTGACACAGTTACATACTGATCTGTTGGTTTAGCTAAATCTTTTAACTTTGAGCTAATGATAGTTTGAGATGACCCTGTATCTCTCAAAATTTGCACGGGAATATCATTTACTTTACCAGGATATGTAAATGCTGTAAAGTCTGATAGAGGTTGAGCACAGTGAAGAGTCGTTTTATTTGCAGTATTCCCTGATTTGGGTCCTTGTGAAAAAGCATTAGGAGAAGCCTTACCATGAGATGCTTTGCATTTGGGACTAGGACAGTCTTTAATATGATGACCTTCTTTCTTACAAAAAGTACAAACCTGGGGGGAAGATGAAGGTGAGGACGAATGTGGTTTAAGTTTATGAATGAGATGGTAATCATCAGCTAATAGGGCAGCCCTTTTGCCATCTTTTTCTTGTTTTTCTCTAATAAACATTGCCACATTAGCTGGAATACGCCTCAGGAATTCTTCTAAAACTATTAAATTCTTTAATTGTTCTAAAGTAGTTATTTGTTCCTTTTCTATCCATTTATTAAACTGCTTCAACTTCAATGTGAAAAACTCTAGATAGGTTTGAGCTTGGTTCTTCAAAGTTTGTCTGAAGATTTGTCTATACCCTTCTGCTGTAACACTATAAGCATCTAATATGGCAGTTTTAAAGACTTCATAATCCCTTTCTTGGACAAGTTGTGCTGCCACATATGCAGCTCTTCCTTTGAAGGAGTTTCTGATTAAGAGAACATATTGGTCTCTTGGCCAGTTGAGAGACGTTGCAGTGTTTTCAAAAGTAATGAAAAAAACATCAGGATCTTTTTCATCGAAGACAGGCAGGAGTTTGCGTGCTTTACTAAGGTCAAAAGCATCGGGTAACTGTTTTTCTGCCAACCTTTCTTCTATTCTTATGGCTGATAGTTCCTTTTCCAACAGAACTCTTCTTTACGTTCTATTTCAAGTCTT
>NW_027170237.1:7500-12500 GCF_036898095.1 Palaemon carinicauda | reverse complement strand
GTTTGCCACCGTTGAGGTTGATCAATTTCTTCAGGATGGTGCGGGTCCTCTTCTGCATGTCTCTCTTCTTAAGGATTCGGAGGGCATGGGTAATGTTGTCAGGGTAGTTCAGGCCACCCCTGATGTCCTCGTCCTCTCTCTGTTGGCTGGTAGGGTCGAATTCTGGGTTGTCATCGACAGGTTCTCGGGAGTCCTCATCAGGGGCGTCCTCATCTTCGTCAGGGTCGCTGTCAGGTTCAGGAGGGGTGTCTGGATCGGTACTGTCTTCATTCTGCTCTGCTCTTCTTTCCCTGGTGTTGACCCATTCCTCCACGAGACGGGTCCGGAGGGCTGTGAGCTCATCCTTCAGCGCCTGCTTCTGTTGGAGCTGCCTCTGGAGGAGGCTACGTCTGTAGGCACGGGTACCAGGATCATTTTGGGCCGACGGGTCGAACAGCTGGACTTCGGTATATCGTGGTAGGAGACCCTCTTTTAGGCAGGTTGAGTTAAAAGTAATGGCTGCATCGGCAGAGTTTATTTTCTTATCCAATTTTTCTATTTTCCGGATAATTCTCTTCTCTAGAGCGCTACAATCAGCCAGCAGACTTGAAAAATTCATCAGTCGGGTGAATGACAAAATCGGGAAGACTTTTCAAGTATATTCTCACAAAATACAAGTAAAACTTTGGTACAGAATAGTAAAAACTACGACGCGTTTCGAGGATAAGTCCTTCCTCATCTTCTGGTAGAGAGTGAGTTGGATGCTGCAGTCGGGTGGTATTTATACCCAGGATCAGGATTAAAAGTGAAAGGGCTGGAATTTTCATCGGTTTTCATTGGTTGATCGGAGCTGATATGATATGGTGTCTGGTGTACGATGATCTCGGCCGGGAATACCAGTCTGTGACGTCATCGGGGGACCTGAGTTTTGATTGGCTGAGGTGCGCTCTGGGCCAGCCAGGCTGCTCTCCCGCTCAGAAAAGTGTCCCACGTGGCTGAGATCATGTCCTACTTCGGCGTCAAAATTCGGGGTATTTTCGTGGTTGGTAGTGTCTTCATTAGGTCCTCCTTGATGGGGGTTTCTTGATGTATCAATACGACGGCTTGACGGTAACAAAAACATCTCTTGGGTCGTATTAAGGGTGGGTTTATCTCGCTGTATCAGTAGAGCTTCTAGGATGCGTAGACGTCGACTATCTGGGGCGCTACCGATAATCTTGGTGTTACTGACGATATCAGCTCGACAAATAGGGGTGTTATGTCTTTGTAGGGCATGATTCTTTATAGCCCCTTGCTGTACGTGGCAAGAAATTCTCTTGGAAAGACGCATAGTTGTCATGCCAATATAATTTCCGGGACAACCACGGATAGGGCATTGATATGCATAGACAACATTCGTCTTCTTTAAGAAATCCTGCTCTGGGGGCGCTGGGTTATTCCTCATAATAAGGCTTTTCGTCTTGGCCGTTTGGTAATATATAATGAAGTCTAATTTCTGGGTGTCTTCAGTAGGGGATACATTATTCTTGATGATTTCTTTCATTGCCTTCTCGTCTTGCAGGTAATTCGGATGTATATGTCCTTTGTAAAATAGCTTGATGTTATTGCTACTGTCGATTCTCTCGGCGGGGTTGGATTCGTACCACTTGTCTACTGCTTTCCTGACTCGGGGTATACCCCGACTCCTGCACAGGAACAAATCCTCAAGATGGGCCTCAACTGCCACTACGTGACCAGGCCAAGGCCCACTGATAAACGCCTCGAGGTCGAGCTGCTACTTGACTCAATCCTCGCCCTTCAAGATCGTGGCACCCTGCGGACTACTGATGCCCTCCAGCCCTTGCTTCTTGCTGAGGCCCTCACTGAGAGGGGTCGTTACACCAGTGGTATCGTCACCCAGGATATGAAGGCAGCTGCTAAGGAACTTAAGCAGGTTGCTGGTGTTACTGTTCGTAGGGCAGACAAGACTGCTGCCTTTGTGCTTATTGACACAGAGGAATACCACAAGAAACTCGACGACATCTTGGCTGATTCCTCAAAATTTGTGCGCCTCACTAGAAACCCTATCGAAGAAATCAAGAAAGAGGCTAACAAAACCATCGAGGCCGTGAATGCAGCAACCAATGCCATGCACCTACCAGTTATTTCAGGGGATTTCTGGCCGGGCTACCTTTATGGCAATGTGAAAACCCACAAGCAGGGCAACCCCCCTACGCCCCATTATAAGTCAATGCCCTACTCCGACTTACCAGCTTGCCAAACGACTGAATACCATCCTGACGCCCTACATTCCAAATCGTTACTGTGTAGCTTCATCCACTGAATTCCTGGATAAAATTAAGGACTCTACGTGTGATGGAGTTATTGCATCGATGGATGTAGAGTCTTTATTCACAAACGTGCCTGTGGACGAAACCATAGACCTTATCGCTGATAGAGTCTATAGGGACGACTCTACACCATCTCTGAACATCCCTGAACCAGCCCTTCGGACCCTCCTAGCCATCTGTACGAAGAGGGCCCCCTTTACCACCCATCGAGGGCATACCTACTTACAGAAGGATGGTGTAGCGATGGGCTCACCCCTGGGAGTCCTATTCGCGAATTTTTACATGGGAATTGTAGAAGAGAGAGTGTTCTCCCGTGTAGAATGCCCCTTTCTGTACTTTAGGTACATAGACGATACCTTTGTGAAAGCAAGATCATGTGATGAAATCGAGACTTTGAGGAGGATGTTTGAGGGCCATAGTGTACTCCGTTTCACCCTCGAACACAGCCAAGATAATCGCCTCCCGTTCCTGGATGTCCTAGTCACCTCGACGGAGAATGGATTTCGGACCACAGTGTATACCAAACCCACAAACCTAGGCATGTGCTTGAATGGAGACAGTGAGTGCCCCACCCGATATAAGAGTTCTACCATCAAGGCTTACGTCAGGAGGGCCATGTCGCACTGTTCCACATGGTGCGACACACACAAGGAACTGGACCGAATATCTCAAGTACTTGTCAACAATGGATTCTCCAATAAGCACGTCCAAAAGGAAGTCAGGAAAGCAGTAGACAAGTGGTACGAATCCAACCCCGCCGAGAGAATCGACAGTAGCAATAACATCAAGCTATTTTACAAAGGACATATACATCCGAATTACCTGCAAGACGAGAAGGCAATGAAAGAAATCATCAAGAATAATGTATCCCCTACTGAAGACACCCAGAAATTAGACTTCATTATATATTACCAAACGGCCAAGACGAAAAGCCTTATTATGAGGAATAACCCAGCGCCCCCAGAGCAGGATTTCTTAAAGAAGACGAATGTTGTCTATGCATATCAATGCCCTATCCGTGGTTGTCCCGGAAATTATATTGGCATGACAACTATGCGTCTTTCCAAGAGAATTTCTTGCCACGTACAGCAAGGGGCTATAAAGAATCATGCCCTACAAAGACATAACACCCCTATTTGTCGAGCTGATATCGTCAGTAACACCAAGATTATCGGTAGCGCCCCAGATAGTCGACGTCTACGCATCCTAGAAGCTCTACTGATACAGCGAGATAAACCCACCCTTAATACGACCCAAGAGATGTTTTTGTTACCGTCAAGCCGTCGTATTGATACATCAAGAAACCCCCATCAAGGAGGACCTAATGAAGACACTACCAACCACGAAAATACCCCGAATTTTGACGCCGAAGTAGGACATGATCTCAGCCACGTGGGACACTTTTCTGAGCGGGAGAGCAGCCTGGCTGGCCCAGAGCGCACCTCAGCCAATCAAAACTCAGGTCCCCCGATGACGTCACAGACTGGTATTCCCGGCCGAGATCATCGTACACCAGACACCATATCATATCAGCTCCGATCAACCAATGAAAACCGATGAAAATTCCAGCCCTTTCACTTTTAATCCTGATCCTGGGTATAAATACCACCCGACTGCAGCATCCAACTCACTCTCTACCAGAAGATGAGGAAGGACTTATCCTCGAAACGCGTCGTAGTTTTTACTATTCTGTACCAAAGTTTTACTTGTATTTTGTGAGAATATACTTGAAAAGTCTTCCCGATTTTGTCATTCACCCGACTGATGAATTTTTCAAGTCTGCTGGCTGATTGTAGCGCTCTAGAGAAGAGAATTATCCGGAAAATAGAAAAATTGGATAAGAAAATAAACTCTGCCGATGCAGCCATTACTTTTAACTCAACCTGCCTAAAAGAGGGTCTCCTACCACGATATACCGAAGTCCAGCTGTTCGACCCGTCGGCCCAAAATGATCCTGGTACCCGTGCCTACAGACGTAGCCTCCTCCAGAGGCAGCTCCAACAGAAGCAGGCGCTGAAGGATGAGCTCACAGCCCTCCGGACCCGTCTCGTGGAGGAATGGGTCAACACCAGGGAAAGAAGAGCAGAGCAGAATGAAGACAGTACCGATCCAGACACCCCTCCTGAACCTGACAGCGACCCTGACGAAGATGAGGACGCCCCTGATGAGGACTCCCGAGAACCTGTCGATGACAACCCAGAATTCGACCCTACCAGCCAACAGAGAGAGGACGAGGACATCGGGGGTGGCCTGAACTACCCTGACAACATTACCCATGCCCTCCGAATCCTTAAGAAGAGAGACATGCAGAAGAGGACCCGCACCATCCTGAAGAAATTGATCAACCTCAACGGTGGCAAACTTCGCATACCACAGGAACGCCAGGAGTACATCAATATCTCGGGGTATACCCCGACTCCTGCACAGGAACAAATCCTCAAGATGGGCCTCAACTGCCACTACGTGACCAGGCCAAGGCCCACTGATAAACGCCTCGAGGTCGAGCTGCTACTTGACTCAATCCTCGCCCTTCAAGATCGTGGCACCCTGCGGACTACTGATGCCCTCCAGCCCTTGCTTTTTGCTGAGGCCCTCACTGAGAGGGGTCGTTACACCAGTGGTATCGTCACCCAGGATATGAAGGCAGCTGCTAAGGAACTTAAGCAGGTTGCTGGTGTTACTGTTCGTAGG
>NW_027170236.1:197500-201208 GCF_036898095.1 Palaemon carinicauda | reverse complement strand
GAAATACAGTCTCTGTGAAGGAGACGTCAACATTCCTTGATTGTTTTAGTTTATACAAAATCATTCAATTATCATCGTCACGGGTGGCCTTCTACGGTGAGCAATGCCATTAGGCCCCCTTGATGTAAGCCTTTACAGCTGTCGCTTTATACAGTTACCTGGCTGGGTACTCGCTCTCGCCCTTAAAGCAAAGACTGAGATTAAATCTGGGGTTAAGGATTCTTACAAAGTCACTGAAGAAGGAAAGGCGTCCATGTAGCCTTCTTTCGGAGGTGAAACGGAGAGACTGGCACCACTTAAACATAGGAGTTACTTGACGTCTTCAAGGGTTGAGGATTTAAGAGGTTTAAATGCCACTCGTGAATGGCAGAGGCAAGGGACAGTGACATAGCCCAATCAAGCAGGACAATATCCTGGAGACTGTACATATATGCATTTGATCAGCACCCAAGCCCCCTTTCCACCCAAGCTATGACCAGGGAGGGACAGGCAATGGCTGCTGTTGACTCAGCAGATAGACCTGTTGGCTCCCCCAAATCCCCCATCCTTAGCGCACAAGGATGGTGAGGTTGCAGCGGCCAAAGGAACTAAGAAGTTTGAGTAGGACTCGAACCCCAGTGTAGCAATTACCAGACAGGGATATTTCCAATAGGACACCACAACCCTAAAGGTATTATCAACATTCAGTACCTGACGTAAATATCTGCTTTGTTAATCCTTAATAAAACCTGCTCTTTAACAATTCCTATATAAAAGTTTGCAAAACGAACTTCAAATAGGGACCCCATGGTGATCCTTTCCTTCTGGATGTATGATTGGCTCCTGTGCGAGGTGAAAGGGGTCCGTTTGGTACAAATCTCGAGGAATGTATGGAACACTAAGTGGGTATGTATTATGATCCTTGTAAACACAATTCCTCATAAGGGCTGTGGTCACGTTGAGAGTACTCTACGTCCATGGATGTAATGTCCCCGTATTTTTAAGAGCCTTGTATGCTGGTAAGGAAATCGGCAAATGACTACATACTATGATTATTCACTATGTAAGGGGTAAGGAACATGTTGATTCTTCTGGTGAGCTGATAGGTAAGGGCAGGGCACTGGCTGATTTGTTGTTGCAGATTTCCCTGGCCCTTACGGCCTTGCACGGGCTCTTGCACGGGCTCTTGCACACTTGCAGCCTGTAGGTGTTTGTTTAGATTATGTTTAGGTTTGTAGTAGGTGATTTCGGATATGGGATAATCTGCGACCTTTAATTGTTGGTGGTTTGGAGTGTGGGATAAGGATAATCACCCACTTTTGTTTATTATCAAATCAGCTTTCTTTTTTTTCCCCTTGTTTTAAGAGGCACCTCAGCCTCTATAGGTCAAATGAAAAGGAAGAAGGTGACGGAAGGGAAGAAGGGATCCACCCTAAAAGAACCCACTGGTTCCCATCGTCCAGTTGGAGAGAAAGGAGGTACAAAGTGGGTTTCCATCTTTATGGGTCTTAACGTTACCAAATAGGTAACCAAGACCGTGGTTGGCGGTGATGGGAAGCAGATGGATCGTGTTGCTTGCAGTGTTCGCAGCTTGGATGCTTTTATCATCATTCCTCCTCGTGTAGTCTCTAGGGTTAGGAGTGAGAAGCTTAAACTTGCTTTTATGGGAAAGAATTACATCAAGATTGGTTTGGCAGTCAGCTATGGAGATGAAGACGAAAGCAACGGTCTTATCAGTTTGTCAGATGGTAATGCTCCCTTGGGTTTTAAGTTTCTCGGCTATTTTTATTTTATTTTATTTTCTCTCTTTTTTTTCCTGGGGTGACAATACTAGTCGTGTATTGTCTGCGTTTGGGGAGAGTTTCACCTAGAAGCTTTGGGGAAATGGTAACAGTTTTCTGGAGGGTGACTTTAGTTTTTGGAATGCTGGATCAAATCAAGCAGCAACTCAATCTCCGTCCTTTTGTTGGTTGCTTTTGGTTTTGTGACACATTATTATTATTATTATTATCATTATTATTATTAATATTATTATTATTAATATTATTATCATTATTATTATTATTATTATTATTATTATTATTATTATTACTTGCTAAGCTACAACCCTAGTTGGAAAAGCAGGATGCTATAAGACCAGGGACTCCAACAGTGGCAATTAAGTCCGAGTTTTATAATTTCCTCCTGGACAAGGGTAGGGTTTTTATTCAGTTAATATGATCGCCTTTATGCTGTTGGATTCTCAGTTTACCACCGATGATATTAACCGATTTCTTTAAAGGTTTTAAAGGTTTAAAGGCCACTCATGAATGGCAGAGGCAAAGGACAGTGACAGTGCCCTGTCGAGCAGGATAATGCCCTAGAGACTGACCATATATACATGTGATCAGCACCCTAGCCCCCTCCAGCCAAGCTAGGACCAAGGTGGGGCCAGGCGATGACTACTGATGATTCAGCATATAGACCTATGTGCTCCCCAACGCCTCCCCCCTTCCTTAGCTCACAAGGATGGTGGAGGTTGCAGTGACCAAAGGAACTTAACGAGTTTGAGCTGGACTCGAACCCCAGTCTGGCGTTCACCAGTCAGTGATGTTACCACATCGGCCATTTTAATTTAGAGGTGGAGGTCTTTTGTTTTTATATTTTCATATTGTGAAGGACAAAGAGTAATTTTCTCGAAGTGTTAATCGTTCCTAATTAGGTGTGACGTCAACATTTTCAGATGGTTCGAGTTCCAGTTTGTATCTTTGGTATCGTAGCTAATTCTTGGACGTCAGTATTTGCTAAGTGAATAAGTCTCTAAGAACCGTTTCAGTCTTGGATAGAGGCCAAATGCTAGTGTGGTTACTGCTAACTTCATGACTGCCTTGGTCGAGTTTGTCATCTGTTTGGATTCTGTAGTTTGAGGGGTGGACTCTTAACAGCAGATGGTCAGGATGAATATTTCCTGTGTATTTATTATTATTATTATTATTATTATTATTATTATTATTATTATTATTATTATTATTATTATTATTATTTTCTAAGTGATAACCCTAGTTGGAAAAGCAGGATGCTATAAGCCCAGGGGCTCCAACAGGGAAAATAGCCAAGTGAGGAAAGGAAACCAGGAAAAATAAAAAATATTTTAATAACAGTAATAACATTGAAATAAATATTTCCTATATAAACTATGAAAATTTAAAAGAAAAAAAAAGAGGAAGAGAAATAAGATAGAATAGTGTACCCGAGTGTACCCTCAAGCAAGTGAACTCTAACCCAAGACAGTGGAAAACCATGATACAGAGGCTATGGCACCACCCAACTAGATCATAAGGGTTTGATTTTAGAGTGTCCTTCTCCTAGAAGGGCTCCTTACCACAGCTAAAAGTCTCTCTTCTACCCTTACCAAGAGAAAAGTAGCCACTGAACAATCACAGTATTGAGTGTTGGTGTCTCCTGCTTTATGAGGGCCTCATGAATACGTAGGTGCCTGCATTTTGGGAAACTGCCAATGACTTTGATGTGATTATGTGCTCCCTTTTTGTGCTGGCACCTGGGGTTTGTAGATCATGTGTTTTTGTGGCACCCTGCTGGCATTCTGCCAGTAGATTTGCGATAGTCATCCTGTATGAGAGGGAATTAAACACAAGTAGTATTCAAGCATAAACAGCGTATCGTGAAGATAGTGCTTGATAGCTCGAATAGTACCGTCCTTGCTGGCATGGCTTCAGCTAAGAGGCATAG
>NW_027170236.1:155000-192500 GCF_036898095.1 Palaemon carinicauda | reverse complement strand
TTATAAATAGCAAGTATTTTTGTAAGATAGAGGCGCTCTTTCTCCACACACACACACACACATATATATATGTATATATATACACACACACTTATATATATATATATATATATATATATATATATATATATATATATATATATATATATATATATATATTTATCTGATCGCCTATAGCAAACCTACTAGTATGGGTGTGCCTGATTAGCACAGCTTTGCTGATCATGTCGATACACAAGATATTCCAATACGTAAAGTTATCCCTGGTCAGAAAAGCATATATATATATATATATATATATATATATATTATATATATATATATATATATATATATATATATATATATATATATATATGAGAGTAAAACATATTGTCTAAAACCCATTATTTGAAACTTCTGATACATTTTATGAATCTTAAACAGTGAGATCATGTAACAGTTAAATTACATAATGAACTGTCTGCCTTAACCTATAATACTGATGATGATAATATTAAACAGTATATTAACCCTTATATAAACACACCATCCCATACAAAAAGCTATCAAAACCTATGGTACATTTCAAAATTATTCATAGAAACAAGATGATGTTTTTAATATTATTATTATTATTATTATTATTATTATTATTATTATTATTATTATTATTATTATTATTATTATTATTATTATAAAAATAAAGCTACAATCTTCAATGTTTTTATTAGTTTCTTATTAGGTAAATTGACGAAGTCTCCTGCGAGACACTGATGAAGAATTCAGAAATAAATTAAATTCTAGTTACTTTCTATTTCTAATTAAGAATTTGAGCTATTTGTCCATTCTTTGCCTGTGTACAACTTTGGGAAATCTTTGAAGATAATACCAACCGAAACTTGAAATAGTTTGTACGACACTGACGAAGATAGTTCGAATTTGTAGAAATTCTTGTACATTGAATACCATTTTAGATATTATTTACTTATTGTATAGATATTTATTGATGTAATAAAAACGATTTAACTATAAACATATAAAATAATACGTTAAGACAAAGTTTAATCCACTAATTAATTGTATGAAATTATTTTTTTCTATTTCGTCTGCTCAAAACTTACGATGACGTCATCCCAACGCCTTATTTTAGTGTCCTTGCATCAGTCAGGAGTACCAACCTATGAAACCTCAAAAGACGATTAATCACAGAAAATATGATTTATTGAGCTCATTTATCAACACCAATTATTAGAATTCATATAAAGAATATAATTTAGGATTCGTGATACATAATCATACAAGCCACTTATATATTATTATTTTTATATTGCATCGTATTCTGTTTGTAATTCGAGTCTTCATTTCGCTTATGATGGGCCAATGCATTATTAGTTTAGGGGAAAAATAAAGTCAGCCTTACTTAAAATGTCGTTAGTTTAATCATATTAGCCTTTATATAAGTATTCAGCAGAACAGTTTAGGAAATTAATTCTAAATGCAAATACTGAAATTTATTTGAAACTCTAACTTCCGAGAAAATTGCAAATATGACCATTTTCTAACACCCTTCCTCCCCTGCAGTTAACCAGAACAACCAAGCTTCTCTCAGAGGCCAATAGATGGAGTTGGAAATTTGTTTATAGTTATAATTATCGGGAATTTTGTTAGGAGGAATACCAAAAAGTGACCACGTGGCCAACTAGATATATGAATGCAATATATCATATGACAATAGAAATTCTAATTTAGTGTGGTAATAACGTTTTGTTATGAAGCTTCCATTTTTAGCTTGTTGCCTTTCTTAAGGTGTTCATTTCCATTGTTGGTTCCAAACCAAACAAAAAACCCAAACTGAACCAAATCAAATCAAACCATACCAAACCAACCCCACAGTACAACCAAAACCAAAGCAAACCAAAAAAAAAAAAACACCTAAATCAAATTAATCCAGACCAAACTTAAAACCAAACAGAAATCAAAACCAAACTAAAACCAATTAATAAAACCAAAACCCCAGCCAAAACCAAAACCATAATGAAAACCAAACTAAACCTGAGATAACCCAACCCACCATAACCCAAACTAAACCAAACCAAACCAAAAACCAAACACATGCCAAACCAAAACAAACCTAACTGAAACAAACCATACCAAAACCAAACAAAAACCATAACACAACCAAAACTAAACAAAGCCCTAAACTAAACCAAACCAAGCCAAACTAAAACCAAACCAAACCAAACCAAACCACCAAACCTAAACCAGATCCCAAACCCAATCAAAACTTAACCAAACCAAACCACCAAACTAATACCAAACCAAAACCAAAACCTAACACAAATCCAAACCAAACCAAACCACCAAATTAAACCAAACCGATTCCAAACCCAATCAAAACTTAACCAAACCAAACCACCAAACTAAAACCAAACCAAAACCAAAACCTAGCCCAAATCCAAACCAAACCAAACCAAACCACCAAATTAAACCAAACTCAACCACCAATCTAAAAATAATCCAAAACCAAAACTAAAATCAAACCAACCCAAACCACCAAACTAAAATCAAACCAACCCAAACCACCAAACTAAAATCAAACCAACCCAAACCACCAAACTAAAACAAAACCAAAACCAAACCACCAAACATAAACCAAAACCAAACCAGACCAAACCTCTAAACTAAAACCAAGCCAAACCCAAACCCAATCAAAACCAAACCAAACCACCAAACTAAAACAAAACCAAAACCAAACCACTAAACTAAAACCAAGCCAAACCCATACCCAAAACAAACCAAACCGAAACCAAACCTAAAACACACCAATGCAAGATTGATAGATACCATATTAGGGTTAATTTACAATTCTCTTTGACACCTATTGTGAAAATTAATCTTTCAGTTCAGATATAAGTTTGCTATAGATTTTTTCAACTAATTTGTTTTGTGTTCAAAGGAATAGTATGGCAGTTCAGTATTTGATTTGACTAAAAGAAAATACTTAGATTCGTAGATATTTTAAATTTGTTGCACATCTAGTTTAGATTTTTGTCTTATTATTTCAATGTTCTTCAATAATTACTACATTCAGTTCAGGGGAAGTAAAAACATAAGTTATAGCTATTGCTGTTCCATCTTTAAACAATGAATGTGTATCTTGCTCCCCTTCTTTGTGCAATAGGTTTCATGGCTCTTGGTTAATTGGATATAATAATAATAATAATAATAATAATAATAATAATAATAATAATAATAATGACGGGAAAACTTAAAATGGAACTGAAGAAAGGATTTGTAAAATGTTTCACATGTAATGTAGCATTATACAGTTCTGAAAACCTGGACTATAAAAGCAACAGACAAGAAGCCTCTGCCAAGGATTCGAAATGTGGATATGGAGGAGGAGGAGGAGGGGGTGTTGAAAATCTGTCTGCAGATTTAAGTCAGCCTTAATGTATGGTGACCCCATCTCCTGATGCCCTAATTAGACACGTGGTTAATGGTCAATCCAGCCCTGTCACCTTTTCTGATTTCATTTCCCAGGATTTTCTGACACCATCTACTTTACTTCCGACTTCAGTCACATTCGTCTGGGTCAGTGGGAATACTACTGATACAGTTTTGTTATTCCTTGTCTGTCATTTTATGTAGTTCTGTATAATATTCGTTTGTTTGTTTACACATTTATTACCTCACCAACGAAGTTGGAAGGTTATGTTTTACCCCTTTTTTGTGTGTGTTTGTTTGTATGTGTGTTTGTTGTGTGAACTGCTTCCTGTCCATAATTTTGATGGTAGAATACTGAAACTTGCATGGATTAACTGTATGTAAAAAGCTAGAAATTATTAAATTTTGGAAGGTCAAGGTCAAAAGTCAAGCAAAATGTCCAATTCACCAATCATCCAAAACTTTGGACATCATTGTCACAGAGACTTCAAACTTGGTTCATATTTGAGTGTATGAAAATCTACACCAATTAATACATGTTAAGGTCAAAGGTCAAGGTCCAGCAAAATGTCGAGAAATAAGTGTTTCATTGTATGTATTAATATTCAAAACAGTTATAAGTTTAATACATTTCTTAGCGTCATTCAACTATCTCTTGTTTGACCTTTATCCTGAAAATGGTGTTATAAGAATTGGGTTATATACCTCATTTTGGGGTTGTTTTTTATGTGTGTGTGTGTTCGTGCGTGGGTGCCTGTATAAGTGGCATCAATGAGTTTCCTAGAGAAATTCTCGTATTTTTTCAGATTCTCAGGGGTTACAGAAACTTCATTTTTTTCTTTTATTCTGTTACTACAGCTGTGTTTCGACAGAAATATGTCTTTAGCAAGTGATTACTGATTAATCTAAATAAATGTATACATATATAATATATATATATATATATATATATATATATATATATATATATATATATATATATATATATGTGTGTGTGTGTGTGTATATATATATATATATATATATATATATATATATATATATATATATATATATATATATATATATATATATATATATATATATATATATATATATATATATATATATATATATATATATATAACTTTGAAGAAAACCCTGCCCTAAGTCTCTGCTTGCCTCTTTTTCATAATTTTACCATTGGTCCCAATCTTTGCATTTCTCTATGTTCTTTCTTCCAAGTCCTCTCGGGGGGAATATTATTGTCTCACACCTTCCCACGATTTGTCCAAGAGCTGTCAATCATCTGTCATTGGGGTGTTGGTAGGGAGGGGTGGTAGGATGGTGGTGCCAGTAACACCCCCCCCTCACACACTACTCAATTTATAGTCTATTTGTTCATTCTTCTTGATTGGAAGTATGGAATGTTACGTCTTTAGAAAACAGATGAAGAAAGTAATTTCATTTTTAATATTTCATAAAATTTCATGAGTAAATACAAACGTTCATGAAATGTCTTCAAAGTCATCAAGCTCTAAATCCAGGTCACTTAATAGTGATTATGTCATCAAGCAACTTAAAATAAGGTCACATACAGGTGATCTATGTATAACTAGTCAATCTGCTTGACTTTCTCAATAGTTAACTCAGGTTCAGTTGTGAAATTGTAATCTATGTGATGGTCTTTCTCACAGTAGTTAGCAGCTCTTCTAATAGAAGGACACTCCAAAATCAAACTATTGTTTTCTAGTTTTGGGTAGTGTCATAGCCTCTGTACCCTGGTCTTCCAGTGTCTTGGATTAAAATTCTCTTACTTGAGGGTACACTCGGGCATGCTATTCTATCTTATTTCTCTTCCTCTTGTTTTGTTAAAGTTTTTATAGTTTATATGTGAAGGGTCTAATTTAATCTTGTTACTGATCTTGAAATATTTTGTGATTGTTTATCTATTTCTTTGTTTCCTTTCCTCAATGTGCTATTTCTCCTGTTGGAGCCCTTGGGCTTATAGCATTCTGCTTTTCCAATTAGGGTTATAGTCTGGGCTGTAATAATGATAATAATAGTAATAATAATAATAATAGTAATAATAATAATAATAATAATAATAATAATAATAATAATAATCATAATAATAATAATAATGATAATAATAATACTAATTCTCAGTATAGCCACCAGCAAAACCTCTATAGATCAGCAGTTCAGCTGCATTGCATTTTGCTTTGAATTTGATTTTATATGGATATAATTTCATGTAAAAAGCGACTCTGAGGTTTTAACAAAAAACGTTAATTGTAGAACTAGACACCAATTGCATTGATTATTATTATTATTATTATTATTATTATTATTATTATTATTATTATTACTTACTAAGTTATAACCCTAGATGGAAAAGCAGGATGCTATAAACCCAGGTGCTCCAAATGAGAAAATAGCCCAGTGAGGAAAGGAAACTAGGAAAAATATAACATTTTAAGAAGAGTAACAACATTAAAATAAATATCTCCCATATAAACTATAGAAGCTTTAACAAAACAATAGTAAGAGAAATTATATAGAATAATGTGTCCGAGTGTACCCTCAAGCAAGAGAACTTGATATTATTAGAGCAGTAAAGTGTCAAAATAATTAGCAATTTCATTATTTCAAATAGGTCAATGAAGGCCACCAACACTGATCTTTCGAATGACATCAAATATTCTCTCTCTCTCTCTCTCTCTCTCTCTCTCTCTCTCTCTCTCTCTCTCTCTCTCTCTCTCTCATTTCCCGTTTATCATCATCCTTCTCCCAGACCTCTCACCATTCCTTCTCTCCCCTTCGGTCACATTCATGAAAAAAAAGAATCATATTTTAGTTTTTTATTTGACTTTCTTCTCAAATTATTGTTCGAGCCATTTTTTTCTCAATTTCTGTAACGTTTTGGTTTTGGATTAATAATAATAATAATAATAATAATAATAATAATAATAATAATAATAATAATAATAATAATAATAAGTTTGCTGGAGTTTATTTGTTTTGTTTACTAAAAAAAAAAAAAAATTTCTCGTCTTAGACATTAGTTTTCCTTGCATGGAGTACTGTGCGCATCAATAGAAGATCTGTACACTTTTTATACTTCTACATTTCTATTCTCTCTCTCTCTCTCTCTCTCTCTCTCTCTCTCTCTCTCTCTCTCTCTCTCTCTTTTTATACTTCTACATTTTTATTCTCTCTCTCTCTCTCTCTCTCTCTCTCTCTCTCTCTCTCTCTCTCTCTCTCTCTCTGTCCTTCAGCGTCGTATTGCAATTGTAGACTTTGCCCGAGTTGCATCTTAACGCCGATTTCCATCTTCTATTCCTCCTCCACTTGGGATCTGTTGTTTAGTTTGTCTAAATGTTGTTGTTGTTGTTGTTGTTGTTGTATTGCAAGTGCAGGGCTTTCTCCCTGTTGCACGTGAGAGCTGGTTGGTCTCCTAGGTCCTAGTGCTTTGTGCCACTTTAGTTTAAATTCATAGATGCCTTTCGATCCTGTTGGCTTCTCACCTTTGTTCTGTGAATCTTAACCGAAGACAAGGCTTACTTCATCTGAGAGAGAGAGAGAGAGAGAGAGAGAGAGAGAGAGAGAGAGAGAGAGAGAGAGAGAGAGAGAGAGAGAGGCTTAGGTTTTCCCTTACCCATTATGTTACATATATATATATATATATATATATATATATATATATATATATATATATATATATATATATATATATATATATATATATATGTATATATTCATTATTGATATCAGGGTATATATCATTGTAATACTTTGGGTAACTATATAGCAATCTGGTTTAATTTATATATTTACTAGTAGTTATTCAAACGTTTTTTATTAGCTATTCAGTCTTTTCATACGGTGTATATATATATATATATATATATATATATATATATATATATATATATATATATATATATATATATATATATATATGTGTATATATATATATATATATATATATATATATATATATATATATATATATATATATATATATATATATATATATATATATATATATATATCCATTTTGAGGGAAGATCCCTTAACGTTGTGAAATAGTTTGTGTATCGCCATGATCAGCAAAACTACTATAAAACATAATAATTCTGTTACATCCTTTAAATTCGTTGGCTCAAAAATACTGATGTTATTACATAGATTGATTACAGCCAGTGACGGACTGTATGCAAAATACAGAATCTGTCTTTGGAAGAACCAACCACCTTGTTTGCTTGTTGGACAAGAAGGTCTTTCAGTTCTTCAATTCTAAGATTTATTATGATTTCAAATTTTGCTTTTATCCACTTTACAATCCAGAAAAAGGCAACAGCAAGAAAGTATGACTCAAGAAATTACACGAATTTATTTTTTAAACAAACTTCACTTCAACCGTTGAGTAAATTATGAATTAGCAAAAAGTTAGAGAGAATTTCAGTTAAGTCTCTCTCTCTCTCTCTCTCTCTCTCTCTCTCTCTCTCTCTCTCTCTCTGAAGTCATGCTCTACGTGACTGCACTTCTTCAACAAGTCTGTCTACAGCAACCAGAAGTTTTCGTTTCATGTCAGTGTGAGGGGTGAGTGGTTCATCTCTGGTCAATTCCCCTGGCATACGCTTTTTTCGTCTCACCCGTTTTATTTCTACTTCTAAACTTTTGGTGACTGTTTCCTGGGCACTGGTATCCCGGTTCTCTTGTAACCATGTGGCTATTGCTTGCAGTCTTTCATATGCATCCTTGAAAGTCATCTCAGGGCACTTGAGGCGTTTTTGAACAACATCAAATTTTCTTAAAACTGGGGTCCAAAATGACACAAATGCTAGTAACTGAAAATTAAGAATCCCTGTCAAAAGTGCCCTAATGTCTGCCTGTCACTCTGCTTAGAATTTATCTGATGAGGATATGCTTTCTAGGACCTCTAGTACTCTGAAGGGCACAGGTGGCCTCTGCCCTAGAACTCCATCTAGTATCAGTGTTACTCCTGAGAGTTACAGCAGTAACTTTCTTTAGTTTGTCCCATCTTGCAGTGCTTCGGCTGAAGAAAGTGAAAATCTGGTTGAAAATGTTGAAAAAGGTCATTGAACCTACACCAGATTTAGCTGCGTCTACACCTACTAAGTTTAGACTATGATTATTGCAGTTAATAAACATAATTTTTGAGTTTCTCTCACATAGTCGACGTTGAACGCATATGTGTCTCCCAACCATGGCACCAGCATTGTCAAAGCAAACAGCCCTGCAATTATTAAAGTCCAGACCAAAAGACTGTAATCCTGTACGAATTCCTTCCTCAATTGATTCAGCATCTGTACCTCGAGGTTCATGTATCCTAAAAACGGGTCTCTCACTGAAATTTTGCCTTGTTTCACTGTTACATAGCGAACAACTAAGGAATGTTGATCCTGGTGTGAAATATCTGGAGTCGAGTCACACATAACACCATAGTACATACTTTCCTTGACATCTCCCACAAGTTCTTCTCGCACAGAATTACCTACCACGGCTATGAACTCATTTTGTATCAAAGGAGATAAATATGTAGCCCTTCCTTTAGCGCCATCTTTGCTTCTTTCCAAGTGGTCTTTGAGAACCGGATCGAACTTTGCAACAAATCATTCTAATGCCATAAAGTTGCTTTCTCTTTTCCTATCTCCACGTTCTGTATCAACTTTACTACCACCAATTGAGTCAAGGCTTCCTTGGAATGCCAAATTTCTGTGTGTGTGTGTCACGGTGACACACACACACACACACACACACACATATATATATATATATATATATATATATATATATATATATATATATATATATATATATATATACATACTGTATATATACATACATATATGTATATATGTATATATATATATATATATATATACATATATATATACAGTATATATATATATATATGTATATATATATACAGTATATATATATATATATATATATATATATATATATATATATATATATATATATATATGTATGTATATATATACAGCATATATATATATATATATATATATATATATATATATATATATATGTGTGTGTGTATATATATATATATACAGTGTATATATATATATATATATATATATATATATATATATATATATATATATATATATATATATATATATATATATATATATATATATATACATATGAGAAAACGTATTATCTAAAACCCATTATTCAAAACTTCTGATACATTTTATGAATCTTAAACGGTGAGATCATGTAACAGTTAAATTACATAATAAACTGTCTGCCTTAACCTATGATAGTGATGATGATAATATTAAACAATATATTAACCCTTATATTAACCCTTATATTAATACACCATTCCAGACAAAGATATCAAAACCTCTGGTACATTTCAAAATTATTCATAAAAACAAGATGATGATGTTTATAGATATAAATTTTTGCTAAACTATTGATATTGATGTCTTTTGTCTTGCAAGTATCTCTAGATTTTTTTTACGTAATGAAGGAGAATTAGTGTAGTGCTTTTTATTATTATTATTATTATTATTATTATTATTATTATTATTATTATTATTATTATTATTATTATTATTATTATTATAAAAATAAAGCTACAATCTTCAATGTTTTTATTAGTTTCTTATTAAGTAAATTGACGAAGCCTCCAGCGAGACACTGATGAAGAATTCAGAAATAAATTAAATTTTAAAAGTTAATTTCTAATTCTAATTAAGAATTTGAGCTATTTGTCCATTCCGTGCCTGTGTACAACTTTAGGAAATCCTTGAAGATAATACCAACCGAAACTTGAAATAGTTTGTACGACACTGACGAAAATAGTTCGAATTTGTAGAAATTCTCGCTCACCGAGTACCATTTTAGATATTATTTACTTATTGTATAGATATTTATTGATGTAATAAAAACGTTTTAACTGTAAACATATAAAATAATACGTTAAGACAACGTTTCATCCACTAATTAAACGTATGAAATCATTCTTTCCCTATTTCGTCTGCTCAAAACTTCGATGACGTCATCCCAACGCCTTATTTTAGTGTCCTTGCATCAGTCAGGAGTACCAACCTATGAAACCTCAAAAGACGATTAATCACAGAAAATATGATTTATTGAGCTCATTTATCAACACCAATTATTAGAATTCATATAAAGAATATAATTTAGGATTCGTGATACATTATCATACAAGCCATTTATATATTATTTTTATAATGCATCGTATTCTGTTGGTAATCAGGGTCTTCATTTCGCTTATGATGGGCCAATGCATTATTAGTTTAGGGGAAAAATAAAGTCAGCCTTACTTAAAATGTCGTTAGTTCAATTATATTAGCCTTAATATAAGTATTCAGCAGAACAGTTTAGGAAATTAATTCTAAATGCAAATACTGAAATTTATTTGAAACTATAACTTCCGAGAAAATTACAAATATGACCATTTTCTAACACCCTTCCTCCCCTGCAGTTAACCAGAACAACCAAGCTTCTCTCAGAGGCCAATAGATGGAGTTGGAAATTTGTTTATAGTTATAATTATCGGGAATTTTGTTAGGAGGAATACCAAAAAGTGACCACGTGGCCAACTAGATATATGAATGCAATATATCATATGACAATAGAAATTCTAATTTAGTGTGGTAATAACGTTTTGTTATGAAGCTTCCATTTTTAGCTTGTTGCCTTTCTTAAGGTGTTCATTTCCATTGTTGGTTCCAAACCAAACAAAAAACCCAAACTGAACCAAATCAAATCAAACCATACCAAACCAACCCCACAGTACAACCAAAACCAAAGCAAACCAAATAAAAAGAACACCTAAATCAAACCAATCCAGACCAAACTTAAAACCAAACAAATCAAAACCAAACTAAAACCAATTAATAAAACCAAAACCCCAGCCAAACCCAAAACCATAATGAAAACCAAACTAAACCTGAGACAACCCAACCCACCATAACCCAAACTAAACCAAACCAAACCAAACCAAAAACCAAACCTAAATGAAAACCAAACCAAACCAAAACCAAAACCCATTCCAAACCAAAACAAACCTAACTGAAACAAACCAAACCAAAACCAATTTTTAAAACCATAACACAACCAAAACTAAACAAAGCTCTAAACTAAACCAAACCAAGTCAAACTAAAACCAAACAAAACCAAACCAAACCACCAAACCAAAACCGATCCCAAACCCAATCAAAACTTAACCAAACCACCAAACTAAAACCAAACCAAAACCAAAACCTAACCCAAATCCAAACCAAACCAAACCAAACCACCAAATTAAACCAAACTCAACCGCCAATATAAAAATAATCCAAAACCAAAACTAAAATCAAACCAAACCAAACCACCAAACTAAAACAAAACCAAAACCAAACCACCAAACAAAAACCAAAACCAAACCAGACCAAACCACTAAACTAAAACCAAGCCAAACCCAAACCCAATCAAAACCAAACCAAACCACCAAACTAAAACAAAACCAAAACCAAACTAAAACCAAACCACTAAACTAAAACCAAGCCAAACCCAAACCCAATCAAAACCAAACCAAACCACCAAACTAAAACAAAACCAAAACCAAACTAAAACAAAACCACTAAACTAAAACCAAACCACTAAACTAAAACCAAGCCAAACCCAATCAAAACCAAACCAAACCACCAAACTAAAACAAAACCAAAACCAAACCACCAAACTAAAACCAAAACCAAACCACTAAACTAAAACCAAGCCAAACCCAAACCCAATCAAAACCAAACCAAACTAAAACAAAACCAAAACCAAACTAAAACCAAACCACTAAACTAAAACCAAGCCAAACCCAAACCCAATCAAAACCAAACCAAACCACTAAACTAAAACCAATCAAAACCAAACCACTAAACTAAAACCAATCAAAACCAAACCAAACCACCAAACTAAAACAAAACCAAACCAAACCACCAAACTAAAACAAAACCAAAACCAAACCACCAAACTAAAACCAAAACCAAACCACTAAACTAAAACCAATCCAAACCAAACCAAACCACCAAACTAAAACAAAACCAAAACCAAACCACGAAACTATAACCAAAACCAAACCACTAAACTAAAAGAAAGCCAAACCCAAACCGACACCACACCAATGCCAAGATTGATAGATACCATATTAGGGTTAATTTACCATTCTCTTTGACACCTTTTGTAGAAATGAATCCTTCAGTTCAGATATAAGTTTGCTATAGATTTTTTCAACCGATTTGTTTTGTGTTCAAAGGAATAGTTTGGCAGTTCAGCGTTTGATTCGGCTAAAAGAAAACACATAGATTCGTTGATATTTTAGATTTGTTGCACATCTAATTTAGATTTTTGTCTTATTATTTCAATGTTCTTCAATAATTACTACATTCAGTTCAGGGGAAGTAAAAACATAAGTTAAAGCTATTGCTGTTCATCTT
This sequence comes from Palaemon carinicauda, assembly GCF_036898095.1. NCBI lineage: Eukaryota > Metazoa > Arthropoda > Malacostraca > Decapoda > Palaemonidae > Palaemon > Palaemon carinicauda. The sequence continues at coordinate 179,589 of NW_027170236.1, read as the reverse complement.
TAAACAATGAATGTGTATCTTGCTCTCCTTCTCGGCGCAATAGGTTTCATGGCTCTTGGTTAATTAGATATAATGATGATAATAATAATAATAATAATAATAATAATAATAATAATAATAATAATAATAATAATAATAATAATCATGACGGGAAAACTCAAAATGGAACTGAAGAAAGGATTTGTAAAATGTTTCACATGGAGTGTAGCATTATACAGTTCTGAAAACCTGGACTATAAAAGCAACAGACAAGAAGCCTCTGCCAAGGATTCGAAATGTGGATATGGAGGAGGAGGAGGAGGAGGGTGTTGAAAATAAGTTGGAGAGACCACAAGACCTGAAGGAAGGGAGGGAGGGAGGGAAGCAGAAGGTACCAAGATCTAAAAGAGGTGACCATGAATAGAGAACTACGGAGGACCATTAATCCATGAAAGGACCTCATGCCTTGGGCCAGAACACTATAGTATGATAGCAGGATGCACTGGGTAGTAATATAGCTCACCTTAACAGTATAGGAAGCAACTAAGTTTCAACTGGCTTGCTAGAACAAGCTGTGAGTGGAGTCAAATGTGGCATTTTAATTAATTAACAGGGTTAAGACATGAAGTGGTACGAAGTGTTGCCAATGTGAACACTTGTTTTATTCATGAGTTTCCAACCGTTTTTATTCCCTTTTGTCAGAAAATAGATTTTGCTTCGTTCTGTCTGCAAATCTAAGTTCGCCTAACAACGCATAAAAGATAAATGTATGGTGACCCAATCTATTGATGCCCTAATTAGACACGTGCTTAATGGTCAATCCAGCCCTGTCACCTTTTCTGATTTCATTTCCCAGGATTCTCTGACACCATCTACTTTACTCTCGCCTTCCGTCACATTCGTCTGGGTCAGCGGGAATACTACTGATTCAGTTTTGTTATTCCTTGTCTGTTATTTTATGTATTTCTAAATAATATTCGTTTGTTTGTTTACACATTTATGACTTCCACCAACGAAGTTGGAAGGTTATGTTTTACCCCCTTTTTGTGTGGGTTTGTTTGTGAACAGCTTCCTGGCCATAATTTCAATCGTAGAGTAATGAAACTTACAGGGATTAACTGTTATGTAAAAAGCTGGAAATTATTAAATTTTGGAAGGTCAAGGTCAAAGGTCAAGCAAAATGTCCAATTCACGCAATCAGCCATAAGTTTCGACATCATTGTCATAGAGACTTCAAACTTGGTTTATATTTGAGTGTATGAAAATCCACGCTAATTAATACATATTAAGGTCAAAGGTCAAGGTAAAGCACAAAGGCGAGAAATAAGTGTTTCATTGTATGTATTAATATTCATAACAGTTATCTGTTTAATACACTTCTTAGCATCATTCAACTATCTAAGGTGTAAGCCTGTGGTTATAAAAACTTCATTTTTTTTTTCATTTATTCTGTTACTATAGCTGTGTTTCGACAGAAATATGTCTTTAACAAGTGATTACTGATTAATATAAACATATGTATACACACACACACACACACACACACATATATATATATATATATATATATATATATATATATATATATATATATGTATGTATGTATGTATGTATGTATGTATGTATGTATGTATGTATGTATGTATGTATGTATGTATGTATGTATGTATATATATATATATATATATATATATATATATATATATATATATATATATATATATATATATATATATATATATATATATATATATAAAACTTGAAAGAAAAACCTGCCCTAAACCTCTGTTTCCTTCTTTTTCATAATTTTACCATTGGTCCCAATCTTTGCATGTCTCTGTGTTCTTTCTTCCAAGTCCTCTCGGGGGAATATTATTGTCTCACACCTTCCCACGATTTGTCCAAGAGCTGTCAATCATCTGTCATTGGGGTGTTGGTGGGGAGGGGGTGATAGGTTGGTGGTACCAGTAACACCCCCCCCCCTCAACACACTACTCAATTTATAGCTTATTCGTTCATTCTTCTTGATAAGGAGGTTTGGAATGTTACGTCTTTAGAAAACAGATGAAGAAAGTAATTTCATTTTTAATATTTCATTAAAATTTCATGAGTGAATACAACCGTTCATGAAATGTCTTCAAAGTCATCATGCTCTAAATCCAGGTCACTTACAGGTTATAATGTCATCAAGCAACTTAAATCCAGGTCACATACAGGTGATCTATGCATAACGAGTTAATCTACTCGACTTTCTCAATAATTAACTCATTTTCAGTTGTGAAATTGTAGTCTACATGATAGTCTTGCTCAAAGTAGTTAGCAGCTCTTCTAGGAGAAGGACACTTCAAAATCAAACCATTGTTTTCTAGTCTTGTGTAGTGCCATAGCCTCTGTACCATGGTCTTCCATTGTCTTGGATTAGAGTTCTCTTGCTTGAGGGTACACTCGAGCATGCTGTTCTATCTTATTTCACTTCCTCTTTTTTTAGGTTTTTATAGTTTATATGTGATGGTCTAATTTGATCTTGTTACTGTTCTTGAAATATTTTGTTCTGCTTATTTATTTTTTACTTGTAGTCTATCTATTGACTTCCTTTCCTTATTGGGCTATTTTCCCTGTTGGAGCCCTTTTGCTTAGAGCATCCTGCTTTTCCAACTAGGGTTATAGCATGGCTTGTAATAATAATAATAATAATAATAATAATAATAATAATAATAATAATAATAGTAATTTTCCTGGAGTTTATTTGTGTTTTGTTTACTAAAAAAAAAAAAAAGTTTTTTCTCGTCTTAGACATTAGTTTTCCTTGCACGGAGTACTGTGCGCATCAATAGGAGATCTGTGCACTTTTTATACTTCTACATCTCTCTCTCTCTCTCTCTCTCTCTCTCTCTCTAAGCGTCGTATTGCAATTGTAGACTTTGCCAGAGTTGCATCTTAGCGCCGATTTCCATCTTCTTCTATTCCTCTTCCACTTGGGATCTGTTGTTCAGTTTGTCTGAATGTTGTTGTTGTTGTTGCATTGCAAGTGCAGGGCTTTCCCCCTGTTGCAAGTGAGCGCTGATTGGCCTCCTAGGTCCCAGTGCTTTGTGTCCCTTTAGTTTAAATTCATTCATAGATGTCTTTCGATCCTGTTGGCTTCTCAAATTTGTTCTGTGAATATTAACTGGAGACACGGCTTACTTCTTCTTCTTCTTCTTCTGAGAGAGAGAGAGAGAGAGAGAGAGAGAGAGAGAGAGAGAGAGAGAGAGAGAGCTTAGGTTTTCCCTTACCCATTGTTATATATATATATACATATATATATATATATATTGATATCAGGGTATATATTAATATAATACTTTGGGTAACTGTATAGCATTCTGGTATCATTTATATATTTACTACTATGAGATTCAGGGCCTCTGTAACACGGTTTTTTGGACTTTGCTCCTTATCAAAGCATCGGGTGTAGCTGAAAGTTGACATATGTATATTTTACAACCACACACAAATTTTGTCAGCATTATCAATAACCTAAACCCGATGGTTTTAATTTTTATAGAGTAAAAATGATCCAGCCGACGCTATGGCCAATGATACCGAGTCAAGAGTCGAAAACATTTATTACGTAAGCAATGTAAACACCTTTGGACAAAATTTTGCCCCGCCCATCCACCAGACACCCATTCACCTTCTTCCATCTGCTCTGAAACCCATAACAGTCAAGAATGGCTAACAGGATTTGGAATTGCCCCCGTGGTTTCAAACCTGCATTTGTCTTACGACTTGCAACTTTATACAGTCATGAGAAAGCCCTTGGCCATATCTATTATAGCCTGAATAGGTAATTATTCAGTTTCTAGTTTAAATCCAATGTTTATGGTCTGATTTGTATTTAGCGTAACATGATTATAATACTTGTAATGTCATTCAGGCTTTTGAACATTTCCATTAACTATTCACTATGCCACCAAGAGAGAGAGAGAGAGAGAGAGAGAGAGAGAGAGAGAGAGAGAGAGAGAGAGAGAGAGAGAGAGAGAGAGAGATTGTATGTAAACAGTCTTTATATAACTTTTTTTGTTAAAATAAGATTTTTGTGCTAAAATCTCCATCAGACCAACGGGTCATCCGATATAATTTTTTTTCTTCTTCTTAGGCCGTACGAACGTGCTGGCTATGTTTTGGGCATGACTGCATTTTGTAAATAAATCATGAATAGTTTTAGGAGTTTTATTTGTACATCTAATGGGAATCTATAGAAGTAAAGTGAACATAATTCATTTATCCTTTAAAATATTTACTACATGTAGCAAAACAAATAGTAGTAAAGATGATAATGCAATGAAGGAATGATACCATACTTTATCTTTAGCTTCAACGTCGGCAATAACATACCCAGTTGCCATAATTTGTCAGCTTAATGAAATAACCTATCATCTAATGTTAAACTTAATTTCTGAGGAGGCCATGGCTTATTGCACAGTGAAAAAACATGACAAAGACTTTATGAATGGCGGAACAATACATAGATGTGGGTGGGGTATCAGTGCTGGCGTAGTAATACTACTGTAGCAGTACTGCCGCAACAGTAGTATGCATGAATTAAACGTTTAGGCCATCTGCTGGGATCATTGAGGATCATTTAGCACTTCTTACAACTACTCGAGAAATGAGTTTTTATAGCCAGAATTTGAATTTTCTGATCCAACAATGCCCATGATAGCCTTCAGTGTTATCCTGATTCATAACGAGGCCAAAGTGGGTGGAGTCTCATGAAGTCATCATTCTGACGATAATTATTGGTGAAGGTTTAAAGCGAAAATACGGTACCGGCTATCTTTTTTTTTTTTTTTTACAGTAAATAGGTAGGTAGATAGACAATGAATAAAAATTGCTTGACATTGGATATAGCAGTTATCAAATCAAGCTGGTCTACTACGTTTTTGAAAATTACCAACTATTCCATACACTTTGTCAATCTGATTGGGACCTATAAAGTAGACTGTAATTTCTTAGGAAACTTATTTTGGGAGTTAGACAAATAATCGAAGTGTTTTTGTATTTATTAACATATTTTGTTCGTTTGTTCATTATGACAATTCTCAGTGGAGAGGTTTCAGAGTTCATAAAGGTGTACTGCTTTGCTTTTATTTACACTTTTGTGTTATTGTTGGCAGAGGTATAGCCTTCATTACGTATAACCAATCATCGATCGAGAAAGAGAGAAGAAATGCCGTCATAAGTTACGTAACGAGTGCGTTCGAAACCTTTTCTCTGAGTAAGTTGGCCCGTCTTCAAAAATCGTCACTTTTACTTAATAAAGTACCAAATTTATTCAACCTACGTAATGCAGAATATAGTCAAAATTTATGTGTAGATATAATGTGCATTCTGAATAAGCGTTATATTTATGAAATTCATAGAAAAAAAGTTATTGCGAAAAAACCGTGTTACAGGGGCCCTGAATCTCATAGTAGTAGTTATTCAAACGTTTTTTATTAGCTATTCAGTCTTTTCATACTGTATATATATATATATATATATATATATATATATATATATATATATATATATATATATATATATATATATATATATATATATATGTATATTTATATATATATATATATGTATATTTATATATATATTCATATATATATATTCATATATATATATATATATATATATATATATATATATATATATATATATATATATATATTCATATATATATGTATATACATTCACATATATATGTATATATATACATATATATATATATATATATATATATATATATGTATATATATACATATATATATATATATATATATATATATATTTATATATATATATATATATATATATATATATATATATATATATATATATATATATATATATGTATATATATATATGTATATATATATATATATATATGTATATATATATATATATATATATATATATATATATATATATATATATATATATATATATATACATATATATATATATATATATATATTCTTTTTGAGGGAAGATCCCTTAACGTTGTGAATAAGTTTGTGTATCATCATGACCAGCAAAACTACTATAAAACATATTAATTCTGTTACATCCTTTAAATTCGTTGGCTCAAAGATACTGAAGTTATTACATATATTGATTACAACCAGTGACTTTCTGTATGCAAGATACAGCACCTGTCTTAGGAAGAACCAACCACCTTGTTTGCTTGTTTGCTAAGAAGGTCTTAAAGTTCTTCAATTCTATGTTTTATTATAAATTTAAAGTTTGCTTTTATCCAATTTCAAATTTGGCATATTAATTTAAATAAATTTGCTAATAATTTGTCAAATATATTTACTGAATATATCACTAGCCATTAAATAATTTCGTTTTGAAAATATCCTTTGAAATTAAAATTGATTGGAAGACTCCAGCCAATAGGAGGACAGCTTCTAACCATCTTAGCCAAAGAATGAATGTTTAAGCCAATAAGAGACTTTCTTACAAAGGGCTTCTGTTGGAGACCTCTGATTGGCTCATGGAAATTTCCTGGTTTTCAGAGCATTTCCCTACGAGCCCTGGAGGAGTGAAGATCAAAGGTCAGTGAAGTGGTATATTTAGAAATTGATTTTGAATTTATATATATATATATATATATATATATATATATATATATATATATATATATATATATATATATATATATTAATTGGTAGGATTTTACAGTTCTGAAATCTATAGAAAAATAGACATTTTATATGTTGATATAAGACGTTGGTTTGATTAAAATGCAAAAAATATGATGAAAAATGGCTAGACCCCAGACATGAATGAAGACATGTCTGAAGCCTTTGTCCTGCACTGGACTAGAAAAGGCTACATGGTATATATATATATATATATATATATATATATATATATATATATACATATATATATATATATATATATATATATATATATATATACATATATATATATATACATATATATATATATATATATATATATATATATATATATATATATATATATATATATATATATATATATATATATATATATATACCATGTAGCCTTTTCTAGTCCAGTGCAGGACAAAGGCTTCAGACATATTTATTCATGTCTGGAATTTGGCCATTTTTCATCAACACGTTAGCCAGCGCTGATTGGTAATAGGAGATTTTTGCCTGCTTGTTCATAGCAAACCAACCTAGTATGTGTGTCCCTGACAAGTACAGCTTTGCTGCTCATGGCGACACGCAAACCCTTTCACCACGTTAAGGTCTCCACACTCGGAAAGGATTGCTTCGATTATATGTCTCTGTAAAGTCATTGAAACATCGTAACTTATTTTATGAGGTCATAAACACGTACATTTGATTAGCGTTTCATATATATATTACCGGTAGTCGAGGGATTGGGTATCAACCTGTCATTAAGGTGTGACTGACAGGTGAGAGTCGATGGTTGTACCAAGTGGAACACGAAATTTAGACCTTTTTTAATTGACGAATAATTACTTTGGTTTTGCCTTTTTAAATTCATTGCTTCACCCGCTGTCATGATTAATGCTAATTATAATAATTAATCGGACTTAGTTAATTGATCAATACAGCGAACTGGTCTATTTCTTGTGTATTTGATTTATATATTCATCATCTTCATCTCCTTCGCCTGTTGATGCAAAGGGCCTCGGTTAGATCTCGCCAGTCGTCTCTATCTTGAGCTTTTAATTCAATACTTCTCCACTCATCATCTCCTACTTCGCGCTTTATAGTCCTAAGCCACGTAGGCCCGGCTCTTCCAATTTTTCTAGGGCCTATATATTACTGATGTCATTTTTTAAATTACTGATTTATTTAATTTATCAATACAGCGAACTGATCTATTATTTCTGTATTTGATTTGTGTATTACTGATGTGTTATTTTATACTTTATCATTAATTTGTTACTTATAAACGATGTAGTTAAAATAATTATTCCAGATGTAATTAAGCTATATTGATGTAATTTCCATTAATACTGATGGCATTCAATTTTATGGGTGTAATCTATTGATATGAATAAGTCATTATTAAACAATATGCTAATATTACTCTGAAGTAATTAAGTGTGAATATATTAAATCCTAAATGGTTTGATTAATTACGTGTTATTGATCTATAGCTGTAATTGTTAATATAATCATTCATTTAGATTAATTTTTGAACATTTAGGTCTATTTGTAATTTTAGGATAATAATTTGAAAATCTTGAAATCTTTGTATTGTTATTACCATTTCATATCCATTTTATATCCATCGTAAACACATTAATTTCCTTTTGAGAAACGACTGTTTTTTTTTTTTTAATTTTTTCAGAGGATATTTTAGCTGTTTTGACAATAATCTCGATTTGTTCTCCTAAAACGTCTTGTTTTCATTCGGAAAAGACATTGTTAACCTTCATGTTTGTTTACAAAAGACACCACACACACACCATTCACTGCCAAATCATGCAAATCTGTTGGTTTCTAATTTTTATTACTCAAAACTGTGAATGAGTGTTGTAATTCAAGAGGTATTAGTTTGTTGAGTGTAGTTGGAAAAGTGTATGGTAGAGTACTGATTAATAGGATTAAGGATAAAACAGAGAATGCAATCTTGGAAGTACAGGGTGGTTTTAGAAGAGGTAGGGGTTGTATGAATCAGATTTTTACACTTAGGCAGATATGCGAGAAATATTTAGCAAAAGGTAAGGAGGTGTATGTTGCGTTTATGGATCTGGAGAAAGCATATGATACAGTTGATAGGGAAGCAATGTGGAATGTGATGAGGTTATATGGAGTTGGTGGAAGGTTGTTGCAAGCAGTGAAAAGTTTCTACAAAGGTAGTAAAGTATGTGTTAGAATAGGAAATGAAGTGAGCGATTGGTTTCCGGTGAGAGTGGGGCTGAGACAGGGATGTGTGATGTCGCCGTGGTTGTTTAACTTGTATGTTGATGGAGTGGTGAGAGAGGTGAATGCTCGAGTGCTTGGATGAGGATTAAAACTGGTAGACGAGAATGATCATGAATGGGAGGTAAATCAGTTGTTGTTTGCGGATGATACTTTACTGGTAGCAGACACAGAAGAGAAGCTTGATCGACTAGTGACAGAATTTGGAAGGGTGTGTGAGAGAAGGAAGTTGAGAGTTAATGTGGGTAAGAGTAAGGTTATGAGATGTACGAGAAGGGAAGGTGGTGCAAGGTTGAATGTCATGTTGAATGGAGAGTTACTTGAGGAGGTGGATCAGTTTAAGTACTTGGGGTCTGTTGTTGCAGCAAATGGTGGAGTGGAAGCAGGTGTACGTCAGAGAGTCAATGAAGGTTGCAAAGTGTTGGGGGCAGTTAAGGGAGTAGTAAAAAATAGCAAGTTGGGCATGAATGTAAAGAGAGTTCTATATGAGAAAGTGATTGTACCAACTGTGATGTATGGATCGGAGTTGTGGGGAATGAAAGTGACGGAGAGACAGAAATTGAATGTGTTTGAGATGAAGTGTCTGAGGAGTATGGCTGGTGTATCTCGAGTAGAGGGGGTTAGGAACGAAGTGGTGAGGGTGAGAACGGGTGTAAGAAATGAGTTAGCGGCTAGAGTGGATATGAATGTGTTGAGGTGGTTTGGCCATGTTGAGAGAATGGAAAATGGCTGTCTGCTAAAGAAGGTGATGAATGCAAGAGTTGATGGGAGAAGTACAAGAGGAAGGCCAAGGTTTGGGTGGATGGATGGTGTGAAGAAAGCTCTGGGTGATAGGAGGATAGATGTGAGAGAGGCAAGAGAGCGTGCTAGAAATAGGAATGAATGGCGAGCGATTGTGACGCAGTTCCGGTAGGCCCTGCTGCTTCCTCCGGTGCCTTAGATGACCGCGGAGGTAGCAGCAGTAGGGGACTCATCAGTATGAAGCTTCATCTGTGGTGGAAATGTGGGAGGTTGGGCTGTGGCACCCTAGCAGTACCAGCTGAACTTGGCTGAGTCCCTGGTTAGGCTGGAGGAACGTAGAGAGTAGAGGTCCCCTTTTTTGTTTTGTTTCTTGTTGTTGTCGGCTACCCCCCAAAATTGGGGGAAGTGCCTTTGGTATATGTATGTATGTATGGACACTTTTAAGTAATAACTCCGTTTTTAATTTAGTATATATATTTTGAACAAATATATCAATTGTACATTGGTTTCATGAACTTCTGTTTGGTTGACTGTTGATGATGTCAGTTCCAGGTCGTTTAGCGAGGAAACACGGCTAGTTTTTTTATTTAAAGTTTTACACTTTTTCATAACTCTAACGTATTTTCCATGTGTCGATTTGTTTTTTAATTATGTAAAAGTAATAGAGGAAAACAATAGCTTTGAATAATTTAGCAGTATATGGAGAGTCTGGTCTTGTAAACAGATAGTTCAACTTGTTAAATTTCGTGATGTCAAAGAAGGGTTTTTTGCAATATTATTTTTCTTAACGTGTTAATAATCTTACCCTAGGAGTCGGAATTAAATCCCCAAGGATTCATGGTTAAATCTCTTTAAGATTCGTGGTTAAATCTCCGTAAGATTCATGGTTAAATCCCCCAGGATTCATGGTTAAATCCCTCAAGAATTCGCTGTTAATTCTCTCCAGATTTCGAGGTTAAATTCCTCTCAGAATTTGTGGTTAATTCCCTCCAGAATTAGTGGTTAATTCCATCCAGAATTCGTGGTTAAATCCCACCAGAATCCGTGGTTAAATCCCTTCAGAATTCGTGGTTAAATCCCTCCAGAATTCGTGGTTAAATCCCTCCAGAATTCGTGGTTAAATCCCTTCAGAATTCGTGGTTAAATCCCTCCAGAATTCGTGGTTAAATCCCTTCAGAATTCGTGGTTAAATCCCTCCAGAATTCGTGGTTAAATCCCTTCAGAATTCGTGGTTAAATCCCTCCAGAATTCGTGGTTAAATCCCTCCAGAATTCGTGGTTAAATCCCTTCAGAATTCGTGGTTAAATCCCTCCAGAATTCGTGGTTAAATCCCTCCAGAATTCGTGCTTAAATCCCTCCAGAATTCGTGCTTAAATCCCTCCAAAATTCCTGCTTAAATCCCTCCAAAATTCCTGGTTAAATCCCTCCAGAATTCGTGGTTTAATTCCTTAGGATTCATGGTAAAGTTCACCAGAATTCGTGGTTAAATTCCCTAAGGATTTTCAGTTAAGTTTCCCAAGGCCTAGGATTCTTGGTTAAACCCCGGCAAGATTCCGGGTTAGATTTTCCTGGGACTCGTGGTTTGATTTCCCCCAGCGTTCGTGATTAAATCACCGCAGGATTCCTGTTTTGATCCCTTTTTGATTCGTGGTTAAATCCCCGAAGAATTCGTGGTTAAATCTTCAAGGTTTTATGGTTAAAACTCCATAGGATTCGTGGTCATATCCCCGGAACTTGTGGTTAAAACCTCAAGGACTCCTAGTTAAATTCCCTAAGGTTATGTTGTTAAATTCTCATAGGATTCGTGGGTTAAATCCTCAGAATACGTAGTTAAATCCCCATAGTTCGTGGTTAAATACTCCAGAATTCGTTGATAAATTCCCCGAGGATTCGTGGCTAAATCTCCCAGGAATCGTTGTTAAATCCCCCCAAGGATTCGGGATTGAATCCTAAAGATTCGGATTTAAATTCTCCCAGAATATGGTTAAATCCTCCCAGGATTTGTGGTTAAATCCTACTGGATTTAGGGATAAATCCCCAAGGAATTTTGTGCAAATCTTCCCACAGGTTTTTGGGGGTTAATCCCCCACGGGATTCGGGGATAAATCCTTAATGAGTTTGTGGTAAATCGCCAGAATTTTGTGGTAAATCACCAGGATTTTGTGGTATATGCCCAGGATTTTGTAATAAATGCCCCAGGATTTTGTGGTAAATCCCCCAGGATTTTATGGCAAATCCCCCATAGGATTCGAGTGAGAGATTTGTGTATGTTACCTGGGTGGGGAGTATGTTGACTGACTGATTTTATAAGATCATTTGTCAAAGGAAATATTAAACTTAAGATGAACAATGTTTTTGTATTCTTTAAAAATCTGTTGGTTAAGATGGAGTTTTAATGGTGCTTTAATCTTTAAGACTTGAGACGAACCATAGTCATCTGGTGCAAGCTACAGTCGCTTTTCAAGATCTTGATTTGTGAATGGCTCCAAGTTTTTACGCATTTGCTTTGCAAGTGTTTACTCTGAAAAAAAAGAACGTATTTTAAACTTTTGTAATTCAAATAAAGTGAAATATGAACATTGTCATCATTATCGTTTCGTAGAATAAGGTCAATATCTAGTCTTGTGGTGTTGAAGTAAGTTACGGATATCTGTAGAGTAATGAATTATGAAATGAGTGTTCTGTGTCGCCAGTCTTGTGTTCTTAACAAGTCGTACATACAACCGAAGGTCAATGGCAATTCTCTCTCTCTCTCTCTCTCTCTCTCTCTCTCTCTCTCTCTCTCTCTCTCTCTCTCTCTCTCTCTCTCTCAGAGGAAAATATTAATGTCTTGAGAAGTGTCTTTTCATACCCTTTATTTCAATAAACTAGAATCAACGAATGCATTGATTATCAATTTTATTCTGTACTGAAACTTGCCAATATCTTTCACTTAGGGGTAATATTAGACTGTTTGTTGATATCTCTATTCTTTATATACGTTACGAGTTGTTCTTCATTTTATGAACTTGAATTGTGCCACACTACTTTTCCTTCCAAGCAAATAACATGATTTCTGGTTCAAGTTTTACATGGAAAATAACAATCCTCCTCGTCTATAGGACCACCTGCCATTTGCTTCACAGTCAGACTTCCACAGATTTCCGTCCTTTATTTATGTCATGAAGTGGTATAGAAGCTTCTTGACTTGGCCTTATTGCCCGTTGTACAGTCACATTCACCAAGTCCCAATCCATTACCAACCTTAAGTAGAGAATGCGTTGGGATCACGGACAATGTATGTCGGGAGACTTTTGAATTTGATTGTACAAACATTTCATTTATACATGCATCAGTATATTTGTTTAGTAAGAGTGCTGAAGACCTATTTAGTCAGGAGAATCTCGGGTTGTTAAGTGTACTTACAAACGAATAGTCTCTTCCCACTTAAATACTTAACCTACTTGATTTGGTGTGCTGGTGTCGTCCCACTCCACACAAAATGTTTCTGCATGATCTAGGATCCTTAAGGTTTATTTCTCATATACACACTTTAATAGCGGAGAGTTGAATCATCATTTTGTGTACTCAGTTACAACTGCCAAATCTATCACAAGTCTCCCTTCTTACTTTTACTTACTTTTACTTTTAGAGGTTTATTTCTCGCCCTCCATCAAACACTAAAGGTCTGTTCAGGCGGGCCTTGGTGTATGAAAAAATAATTCCTTTCCAGTTAATATTTTGCTCTGTATCGTTATCAGTTATTTCGCTAGCATTTGTATTCAGGCTTAATAGTTTTCAGGTCACTATTATAACACTTTCTAAAAAGATAAGTCTTCAGGTTTTTCTTGAAGGCAGCCACATTTGTGCTATTCTTGACATCGAGTGGAAGGTCGTTAAAGAGTCTCGGTGCAGCATAACTGAACGTTCTTCCTCCTATTGCATGATTCACACTAATTTCGAATAGTCTATGGGGGTCATCTGCATGTCTAACTCTTACAGTGGCGCTGGTAGCTTCAGGGTAGGGGATCAAGCAATCACGAAGATATTTTGGCTTATCACCTGTAAGTGCTTTGTGAGTCAACAAGCAAATTTTAAATTCAATCCTAGCCTTAACAGGTAACCAATGTAGATCGATCAGTGCAGGAGTTATTCTCTCCCGAAATTTAATGCCTTTTATCAGTCTAGCCGCCCGGTTTTGCACATTTTGAAGCTTCCTTAGTAGTGTATTGGGCAATTTGTAGTACAGAGAATTGCAATAATCAAGCCTTGATATTACATGACTCACCACTAAAATTTTTGTACTGCCCTCTGTTAAATATTTTCTAATAAATGCTATGTTTCTCAGGTGATAGTTACACACTTTCACTGTGTTCACAATTTGGTCCTTCATTGACAAATTACAGTCTATCAGTACACCCAAATTTTTCACAACAGGCACAATCCCAACATCAGCATCACCAATTTTTATACTTTGAATTAACTGGTAATTCTTCAAAGCCACCCTTGTGCCAAAGAACATACATTCTGTTTTATCATCATTTAATTTGAGCTTTTTCCTCTGCATTCATGTTTTTATTTCAGTCATTATCTCATCAATTTTCTTCTTTGTATCTTGTGTTGTTGAAATTGAGAGGTAAAACTGAGTATCATCTGCATATAGTTTAAAACCCACTTTGTGTTTTTTCAAGATGTGTGATAGCTCGATAGTATATATGTTAAACAAGATAGGGCCCAGGACACTACCCTGTGGTACACCCTTCATAAGAATTCTCTCATTGGATCGGTTTCCAGAAACTTCTACAATAGTCTTCCTGTTCACTAAGTAACTTCGCAAAAATTTCAGTGCTTCCTGAGTCACTCCAATAGACTTCAAGTCGTCAAGTAAGTACTCGTGCACAACAGTGTCAAAAGCAGCACTAAGATCTAACATAATTAAAATTCCACACTTTCCCCCATCAAGAAGACCTATCATATCATTCATTATTGAGCACAAAGTAGTTTCTGTAGAATGATTAGCTCTGTAGGCCGATTGATTTTCCGGGAATACCTGTAACTCGTCAATATGCGCCCACAATTGCTCACTTATGACTTTTTCAATAAGCTTTGACATGTAGGATAAATTTGAAATGGGCCTATATGAATTTAGCTCGTTTACATCACCTTTCCCTTTGTAAATTGGTTTGATCAACGCAGTTTTTTCACAGCTAGGAAAACAGGATTGCGATATACTTAGGTTAATTATGTTCAGGTAAATATTATATACGACTTGTTTGTTTGGAGCTTCACTTATTGAACTGTTTGGGAAAGGGTCGTTTCCACAATATGTATTCTTCATCTCTCTCATAACCTTTAACAAGTCGCACATATTTATCTCCCTAAATTTTATTAACTTCTTTCCCTCTTTCACTGGCATAGCTGACTGTCCCTCCAAGTGATTTTGGGGGAAGCCTCTATAGATTTTATCAATTTTTTCACTAAAGAATATAGCAAAACTCTCTGCACAAACATTATCAGGCAAGACATATTTTTTCTTTAATCCCATCAAATCATCAAGGTTTTTATGAAAGTCCTTCATGTTATTAGTTTTTTTACATTCGCCGTTGTAGAATTTTCTTTTTGTTTTTTCTAACAGGATGTTATAGTCATTTCTGGCCTTATTATATAGATTTCTGGCTTGTAAGGATTTGGCTCTTTTCCATCTACCTTCCATCTTACGTCTGTGTCTTTTTGCCTTTAATAGTTCACTATTATACCATCTAACATTTTCGCGTACCACTATTTGTTTGTTCTTTATGGGACACATGGTATCGTACATTTTTCCAAAATTGTCGTTGTATTTCTTGGTATAGCACCCAACACATTCTATGTCTACCATATGTTCACATTGTGTGTTCACACAAGACATTTGCGCTACACTAGCTTCAATAAAATTCTCAGCATCAAAATTTTCCCGTTCCCTATATGTGATCCATTTTTTCAATACTCTGGTGCAATTTATATTAACATTAAAGGTGATGAGTTTATGTGTTTTTGAGATCTCAAAGTCTGGTTCCACTTCAAGGTTTTTTATTAGGTCTGAGTCTTTTCCACATATGACCAAGTCGAGTGTATGACCACCTACTGACGTTGATACCAAAACACTGTTTATTAAATTAAACATCTCAAATACTTCCTTGAGTTCTTTAGCCTTATTATCATTTTCATCATCTACCCAACAGTTGAAGTCTCCACCAATTAATGTATTTTTAATATCGTCCACCACACCCACAAGAATACTAAATTCTTCAATGAATTTAGTCATATTACTCGCTGGTGGTCTATATAATGATATTATATTCAATACCTTATTGTTTCTTGTCAGTTTTAAACAGATATATTCAAACGTTTCAAATACCATTTCATTCATGATAGAAACCCTAGAGAAAGTTTTCGACACAAAGACACCCACTCCTCCAGTTTTGTCCTTTCTTGGTACGTGATAGAAATCATGAGTACACGGCGTCATCTCCTGAATCTTATATTAAGTGGGTTATTATTAAAAAATTCTACATGTTATCAGTTTCGTACTTCATCCTAATATATATTTTTCCATTTTTCCAGACTGTTTGCATTTCATAGAGAGCGCTGGTGAATGGCTAGGCAGAGTCCAAACGACGGAAATATAATCTAGATTCACAATCCAACGGTATATAAAGGTAAGAGTATATTTGAAAGCAATGTACTTAAGCAATAATACCACCTTTTCCCAGAGTCTGACTTTGAATAACACACTCGGTCAATAACCAAATAGATTTTTAAAGCAATTTAATGTTGATATATTAAATATTCTATCTTTGTAAATCTTAATATATCATATTAAATGATTTTTGGTTCCTTTAATGTCAGTGCTAATACTGACTGGTTGATGACGTCATGTCAACAATACTCGTGTTGTGTAGACTTAATATTTTAGGCTCAGTAGAAATCAAGTTGTCAGTTGTTAAGAAATTGAAGAAATGGCTTGCTTAGTATCACCAGGGTTCTCTTGTGTATACATATATTTGGTATTAGGAATTATTGTTCATGCTCTCTCTCTCTCTCTCTCTCTCTCTCTCTCTCTCTCTCTCTCTCTCTCTCTCTCCAACGTTCGACTTGATTTATGTATAATCAAATCAAAATGACCAAAATTTAAACATTAAACAAAGTTCTGATTATTGTAAGGAATGAAGGATATTTAAACAATTCGAGATTATTCTAAATTAGACTTCGTTGATATTAACAGGCAAGACCACTGTCAACGAAGTTGGAAGGAGGTTAAGTTTTACTCTGTGTATGTGTTTGTGAACACCTTCCTGGCCACAATTTTAATCGTAGAGTAATGAAACTTGCAGGGATTAACTCTTATGTAAAAATCTGGAAATGATTCAATTTTGGAAGGTCAAGGTCAAAGATCAAGGTCACGGTCAAGCAAAATATCCAATTCACGTAACCAGCCATAAGTTTGGAAATCGTTGTCACAGAGACTTCAAACTTGGTTCATATTTAAGTGTATGAAAATCCGCGCCGATTAATACATGTCAAGATCAAAGGTCAAGGTCTAGCAAAAGGTCAAGAAATAAGTTTTTGTGGGCGAAGGTCTGCGCTCTACTGAGTGCCCCTCTAGCTACAAATGTTACGAGATTATATAATTAGAGGGAGATTAGTTCAGTTCTATGGTTCAAGATTTCATTTGTTTAGTTTACTCGGCTGTAACTGAACACTATTCAATTCTTTTTGTTAATTTATCATTATTGATAAGTTAGACGTAAGACAGGTTGAGATACATACACACTGTCTTCTGTGGCTCACTGTAGGAACTACGACAGTTAGGCTATATATCAGCCGATCTCATTTTTTTAATTGAGTTTTGACTCTCTCTCTCTCTCTCTCTCTCTCTCTCTCTCTCTCTCTCTCTCTCTCTCTCTCTCTCTCTCTCTCTCTCTCCTCAGGTAACCGAGTCAAACTTAAAAATGGTCTCTTCTCAGATAATTTCCGCAAATACTGACTTGTACTATATTCTCTTAATTATCAATATAATTCATGATTCATCATAGAATCTGATTCATCATAGAATCTGATTCATGTATAAATTTATAAATTCAAAATCTGAAGTCAATGGAATTATCATAGGCGATATCAAGGGCGTCCGAAACATAAATGGTCTTTTCACCGACAATTACACAATTCTCCCCATATCCCATTTTCTTCCTCCACGCTTAATTGTACCAACTTTTACTATATTTTCTTCATTTTCTATACATTTTACGATTCATCCTCATAATATGATTCATCTGGATCAATTTTATGAATTCAAAATTTTAATAATTTATGGAGTTGTCGTCGGCGAAAAGGCAGTTATCAAAATGGTCTCTTCACCGATAATTTTCCTATAACTCATTTTCTTCCTCCGCGCTTATTCGTACTATATTTTTTCCATTTTCCTTATATTTTACGATTAATCTGTAGAATATGGTTCATCTGGATGCACTTTATAAATTTAGTGTGTGATTAGTTAGTTTTTCGTCGGTGAAAAGGCCGTCGATCTACGAGCTATCTTAAACCGTTACTTTGAAACTCACGTAAACACCTTAACGTGACTTTTTATAGTTTCGTTTATAATTTTAGTTTCTTTTCAAATAATTAACTATTTCTTATGTTGATTTACGTAATTGTGGATATCTTGCACACCGAAGTTGGAAGGAGGTTATGTTTTACCTCCTGTTTGTGTTTTGTTTGTTTGTGAACAGCTTCCTGCCCACAATTTTAATCATAGAGTAAAGTAGATTATATAATTTCGAACAAACTTTTCTCTTCATTTATCTGAGGGAAATTTTACTAATGGGAACTTTTAATTGTATTAAAATAGACAAATATTCTAAGCCTGGTAATGTCCCTGACTGATAAACGCCAGACTGTGGTTTGAGTCCCGTTCAAACTTGTTAGTTTCTTTGGTTGCTGCAACCTTACTATCCTTCTGAGCTAAGGAATGGGGGCTTTGGGAGAGCCTATAGGTCTTATCAGCTGGGTCATCAGCAGCCATTGTCTGGCTTGGGCGCTGATCATATGTATATATGGTCAGTTCTAGGGCATTGTCCTGCTCGATAGGGCAATGTCACTGTCCCTTATCTCAGCTATTCACGGGTGACCTTTAAACTAATAGTACAGTCAATTCCTTTAGTATTTAATATATAGGAATTGGAAAATTTATTTTAAATGGGGAAATACTGTAGCCTCTAAGATTATCCCTTTATTTAGTCATATACGCAGAGTATAGGGAAAATAACCCAGTGAGGAAAGGATATAAGGAAAACACAAGAAAAGTGATTAACAATTAAAAATAGAATATTTTAATATGAGTAACAGTATTAGAATAAATATTTTCTAAATAATCTATGAAATCTTTAACAAAACAAGAAGGGAAATAAGATAGAAGAGTGTGCCCGAGTGTACCCTTAAGCAAGAGAACTCTAATCCAAGACAGTGCAAGACCATGGTACAGAAGCCATGGCACTACCCAGGACTAGAGAACAATGGTTTGGTTTCAAAGTGTTACTAATTGAAGACGTGTAATCATAAGTCTATAATCGCCAACAGTGGTTGGCATAAGTGTAAAAGCTTTGCTTCATCTTAATCCCTTTAAAGGAAACCATCTCTCACTACGACCCAAAGGAACAATGTCGTACTGTAGTCTGTCTTTAACAGCTGTTGATTCAATTGGGAATTGAAAGGTTTAAAGACAAGGTATATCGACATTGCTCTAGCAAGCAGGACAATGCCCTAGAGACTGATCATGTATGCATATGATCAACGCCCAAGCCCCCTATCAACCCAAGGTATGATCGAGGAAGGCCACGCACTGGCTGCTGATGACTCAGCAGGTAGACCTATAGGCTCCCTCAAACCCACCATCCTTAGCTCACAAGGATGGTGAGGTTGCAGCGACCAAAGGAACTAACAAGCTTGAGGCCACCACATAAGATTGGCTTAGGAATGACCAGATACATAGCTTTATGCTTCATTGCTAAATAGTTTGGCTCGTGATCTCTATAGAACCATCTTACTATTATTACTAGTTAATTTACATCGCCAGTTGGAAAAGCAAGATGATATAAACCCAAGGGGTCCTGACAAGGGAAAATAGCCCAGTGAGGAAATGAAATAAGGACAAACTAGAAGTGAAGCAATGAACGATTGATATGAGATATTTTAATAACATTAACATCAAATAGATTTTTCCTATATGCACTACAAACTTTTCAAAAAACCAAAAAACAACTGGTCTTGAACAGTGCCATGACCTCTGTACCATCGTTTTTCCCTGTCTTTGGGTAGAGTTCTCTTGCTTGAGGGTAGACTCTAGCACACTATTCTACCTTATTTCTCTTCCTCTTGTTTTTTAAAATTTTTATAGTTTATATATGAAATATTTATTCTAATGCTGTTATTGTTCTCAAATTATTTTAATTTTTAATTACCTTGTTCCCTTTTTTTCCTTTCCTCATTATGCTATTTTCCCTGTTGGAGCCCCTGGGCTTATAGCATTCTGCATATCCAACTAGGGTTGTGGTTTAGCAAGTAATAATGATGATAAAATGATAGAATAGTGGGCTTGAGGTGCAGTCAAGGTCACAGGCAAGCAAAACAACCAAAATCAGTCCAAAAGGTCGAGAACTAAGTTGACCTTTTTGTCTATTAAAGAGTTCCACTCTGTTGATATCATTTTCAGTGGAGGTCATGTGACAAATGACCTTTTAAAGAGCTATATTAATCACCCCCTCACCCCCACTATTGTTGCTCACAGTTGGGGTGAGGTTGGGGGTGTGTTTTAACTGGCCTCTCAGAGTAGGGGTGTAACGCTCTTATTATTACACAGCGTATTTTCTATATATACGAATATCCTACTTTTCATATTTTTTGGTTAAATAATTTTGTCATTGAGGACAATATGGAAATAATCATGTAAACGTAACCATTTAAAATGCAACGCCATACACAATTGCTCTTAGAATCAGCTCTGTTCATGCTTGCGATTTAACAACTACAGTTTAAAAACGATAATTTATCGAGAATGGTACGAAGTCATCTTAAGTATCTAGCCTGTATTTATCAATCGAGTTTTCGTTATATCTGATGTATATTTATAAGACTGTCACATTGCATATTGCTCGTTTATTGTCTAATCAAAATTATCGAAGAATTTAGAGAACAAGAAAGTCTTCAGTTTCCTCTTGAAAGCCTTAATAATATCTTCAGTCTTTCTGATGACTCGTGGGGAATTATTGCATAATCTCGGGGCCGCATATTCAAAGGCTCTAGAGTCTATAGTAGACATATATCTAGGTTCCAATAGTTTGAGATTATTTGTAACTATTCTCATGTCAACACGATTTGTTGGCTGCTCAATATGTAGCAATTCTCTTGGGATATTTTGCACGTCCGGTTCTGATAACGAGGGTTGTATATATTGTAAACTAAATTCTTGCTTTAATAGGTTGTCAGTGTAAATCAATTAGGGTAGAGTAATCTAATCTCTCTCTCTCTCTCTCTCTCTCTCTCTCTCTCTCTCTCTCTCTCTCTCTCTCTCTCAATTGCAAATGGTCTCTAGGTCAAATAGCTAGAATTCCATCCTTTGATCTGTTCAAATTTTTGAAACATTGTTATTTCAAGAGGGAAGGGGTAGGTGTGTGTGTTTGTGGGGGTGGGGGCAGTTGTCACCATTCCCTCTGGCATGACAGGAAGCTTTTTGGTTGAGAGAGAGAGAGAGAGAGAGAGAGAGAGAGAGAGAGAGAGAGAGAGAGAGAGAGAGAGAGAGAGAGAGATTTTAGCACGAATAAAAACGGGTACTATATCGATTTTATGTAGTTTTTAACATCTCATACGTAGTCAATATTATACATATTTGATTAACATTTTTCCTGATATTAGGTAAGACTTCATTTCGAGTAATTAAAGTTGCAATTACTTATTTGAGAAATTAATTGGAAATGAAATTAGTTTCAAGATCCTTTGTAGTTTCTAACCTTTTAAAGAATCTACAGAGGGTTTTAGAATGTGGACTATATTTCGTTCTAAGCGGTAATAAGAAGAAGAAGAAGAAGAATGAACTGTGGGGATATTTATGACCCCGTTACGATGTGCCTTGGTCTCCATAGGACCCAAATCTCATTGATCACACAAGCAAGACCATTTGAGGCTCCGGGATTTTAATATATATGTTTCTTTATTTCCTTCTCTCACTGGGCTATTTTCTCTTTTGGAGCCCTTGGACTTGTAGCATCGCTCTTTCCCAAGTAAGGTTTTAGCTTACCTAGTAAAAATGGTTATTACACACACACACACACACACACACACACACACACATATATATATATATATATATATATATATATAATATATATATATATATATATTATATATATAATATATAATATATATATATATTATAAATGTATATATATTATATATATAATATATAATATATATATATATTATAAATGTATATATATACGTATATATGTATATATATACATATATATATATATATATATGTATGTATATATATATATATATATTATAAATGTATATATATACGTATATATGTATATATATACATATATATATATATATATATATATATATATATATATATATATATTATAAATGTATATATATACGTATATATGTATACATATACATATATATATATATATATATATATATATATATATATTATAAATGTATATATATATATATATAAATATATATATATATATATATATATATATATATATATATATATATATTATAAATGTATATATATACGTATATATGTATACATATACATATATATATATATATATATATATATATATATATATATATTATAAATGTATATATATATATATATATATATATATATATATATATATATATATATATATATATATATATATATATACTTATATCCTAACTGAATGAAAATATTGAGATGATAAAGACTTCATTAAACTTTTGATTGTGGATTCCAGCTAATAAGATGTATCGATTGAGTAGATTCAGGGATTTGGGTTTTGTCTACAGTTCTCCTCAAGCGTTTCACTGCAAGCAGTATTTATGATCTCTGGGAGTTCACTTGTCGAAATACGAGTTTTCCCCGTTGCATCCATGGCTGGGAATGTCCTCCCCGGCCTCAGCGCTAAACCAAATAGTACATTCTCTCATTTGGTCGTCTTTCAATTCTATAACAATCTCGAGAGTTGGCAGTTCGAATGTGTAGTCTAGTCTCTCTCTCTCTCTCTCTCTCTCTCTCTCTCTCTCTCTCTCTCTCTCTCAATACGAAATATTTCTCGTGTTATGACTTCGATAAACATATTCGAATAATTAAAGTAGGCAATAAACACTTTAATATAATGAAGAAATCTATGATAATTAGCATTTAATAGAAATGGTGAAACTAATATATTTTCAAAAAGCTCAGCATTTCTAATGGTTGCAAAAGATGTTAGAATGTGTGTCGTAATAAAAGGAGTTGTAGCTTTTTGCACCAGACTGCAAAGAGTGGTTGCAAGTTTTGATGTGCATTCAGAATTCTAGACCACCGAGTGTTGTTATGGGTTTTGCCTTTTTATTAATTTATCTGCCTTTTGTGATAAATTGTTGCCTTCTTTTCGTGTAATTCCTTTGCAAATATAAAGAATAAAGTGGTGAAGAGGAGGAAAGCATGAAACAGCTGAATACAAAATAGATTGGGAGAGAAAAATCAGTTTTTCTCTCTAGTATTGTTTAAGTTTGATTTGAAGTTGTGTTGACACCCTTAAAAGAAATTCATTGCCTACAATTAAATCAATTTATAGTCACAATAAAGAGATTATCTGGAGTAGATGGTGTATCAGCCAATTAGCGAACAGTTCTTAGAGAGAGAGAGAGAGAGAGAGAGAGAGAGAGAGAGAGAGAGAGAGAGAGAGAGAGAGAGAGATTCAAAACCATACCTTCAACACACACACAGCGATAGGTTATTTTCTTCATAATATTTCGTTGTTAGACTTAAAGTATTAAAAATCGGTGTTTGGTCCTTTTAACATCTTGATTTGTTCTTTCAGACATTGCTCGACATAACCAGCCTAAATAAGGGAAGGACTATGAAGGGGGCTGGGCGCTGTCTGATCGTTCCTGGAGCCACATAGTATGGTCAGGCGTTAGGAAGAGACTGTTCAAAATATAGACAGTAAGTAATTTGAAAACTAAAGCTTTAATAGAATCAATTGTATTTAGAGGGTATCTTTTGCTAGTAAATTAATCTATAAATTTCGAGAGACTTGCTGTATACTTAGGGATATCCATTATGTGGATTTAAGGTCTTAGACAATTTAATGTTCATGAAATCACATTAATTCAATATTTTTCACGTAAGGATTTTTTTTTTTTTTTTTGAAATGTATATAGTTTTGTTGCTTGTTGGGTGTGGAAGTATTTTCTATACTCATAATGAATTAAACACGTATAATATTGCACACGCGCACGCACATACACACACACACACTCACGCGCGCTCTACTTTAAAACAGGCCTATTTATCATTTTTAAAGACAAGGCATAGATATTAGTCTCCATATTATTAAAATAAGGAGTGACGTTGAAAGCATTGATATGTCTTCATTCAGCAAAGTAGATCATTTATCCCACTCTTTTGTCTGGGGTCGAAATATGTAAAATAATGGAAATAATAATTTGCTAACAATGATATATATATATATATATATATATATATATATATATATATATATATATATATATGTATGTATATATACATTATATGTATATACATATATACATATATATATATATATATATATATATATATATATATATATATATATATATATATATACATATATATATTCATATGCATTTATATATATATATATATATATATATAT
>NW_027170236.1:142500-150000 GCF_036898095.1 Palaemon carinicauda | reverse complement strand
CCCCTGTTGGAAAAGCAGGATACTATAAGGCCAGGGGCTCCAACAGAGAAAATAGCCCAGTGAGGAAAGGAAAGAAGGAAAGATAAAAGATTTTAAGAAACAGTAAAATTAAAATAAATATTTTCTATATAAACTATAAATACTTTAACAAAGCCAGAGAAATAGAAATTAGGTAGAACTGTGTGCCTGAGTGTACATTTAAGCAAGAGAACTCTAACCCAAGAGA
Source organism: Palaemon carinicauda (assembly GCF_036898095.1). Taxonomy (NCBI): domain Eukaryota; kingdom Metazoa; phylum Arthropoda; class Malacostraca; order Decapoda; family Palaemonidae; genus Palaemon; species Palaemon carinicauda. The sequence goes on along the minus strand of NW_027170236.1, from coordinate 149,774 downwards.
GTGGAAGACCATGGTACAGAGGCTATGGCAATAACCAAGACTAGAGAACAATGGTTTGATTTTGGAGTGTCCTCCTAGAAGAGCTGCTTACTATAGCTAAAGAGTCTCTTCTACCCTTACCAAGAGGAGAGTAGACATTGAACAATTACAGTGCAGTAGTTAGCCCCTAGAGAGAAGTGTTGTCAGGTGTATGAGGACAGAGGAGAATCCGTAAAGAATAGGCCAGACTATTCGGTGTATGTGTAGGCAAAGAGAAAAGGAACCGTAACCAGAGAGAAGGATCCAATGTAGTATTGTCTGGCCAGTCAAGGGACCCCATAATTCTCTACCGGTAGTATCTCACCAGGTGGCTGGTACCCTGGCTACCTAATACCCTTATCAGTTGATTTAGTTTATCATGACCTAAAACAATAGAGTTCCTGAATAATGAATTTTATTGTTTTATTTACTATGATTTTGCTCAGTTTTTACAGATAGAAGTAATTCATGGTTGATTGAAATCCGGTGAACAAACTAATATTTTTTTTTTTGTGATCATGACAAATATTCATACTACACACACTCTTGCACTTGGAGAGAGAGAGAGAGAGAGAGAGAGAGAGAGAGAGAGAGAGAGAGAGAGAGAGAGAGAGAGAGACTTAGGTTTTCCCTTACCCATTGTTATATATATATATATATATATATATATATATATATATATATATATATATATATATATATATATATATATATATATATATATATATATATCCATTATTGATATCAAGGTATATATCAGAATAATACTTTTGGTATAATTTATATATTTACTAGTAGTTATTCAAACTTTCTTTATTAGACATTCAGTCTTTTCATACGGTATATATATATATATATATATATATATATATATATATATATATATATATATATATATATATATATATATATATAATGTATATATATATCTATATATATATACAAATATATATATATATATATTTATATTTATATATATATATATATTATATATATATATATATATATATATATATATATACAGTATATATATACATATATATATATGTATATATATATATATATATATATATATATATATATATATATATATATATATATATATATATATATATATATATATATATATATCCTTTTTGAGGGAAAATCCCTTAACGTTGTGAAATAGTTTGTGTATCGTCATGACCAGCAAAACTGTACTATAAAACATATTAATTTTGTTACATCCTTTAAATTCATTAAATTCTGAAGTTATTACATAGATTGATTACAGCCAGTAACTGACTGACTATGCAAAATACAGAATCTGTCTTTGGAAGAACCAACCACCTTGTTTGCTTGTTGGACAAGAAAGTCTTTCAGTTCTTCAATTCTACGATTTATTATGATTTCAAATTTTGTTTTTATCCAATTTACAATCCAGAAAAAGGCAACAGCAAGAAAGTATAACCCAAGAAAATGCACAAAAACAATTTTAAACAAACTTCACTTCAACCGTTGAGTAAATTCTGAATTAGCAAAAAGTTAGAGAGAATTTCAGGAAAGTCTCTCTCTCTCTCTCTCTCTCTCTCTCTCTCTCTCTCTCTCTCTCTCTCTCTCTCTCTCAAGTCATACTCTACGTGACTGCACTTCTTCAACAAGTCTGTCCACAGCAACCAGAAGTTTTCTTTTCATGTTAGTGTGAGGGGTGAGTGGTTCATCTCTGACCAATTCCCCAGGCATACACTTTTGTCGTCTCACTCGTTTTATTTCTACTTCTAAACTTTTAGTGACTGCTTCCTGGGCACTGGTATCCCGGTTCTCTTGTAACCATATGGCTAGTGCTTGAAGATCTTCATATGCATCTTTGAAAGTCATCTCAGGGAACTTGAGGCGTTTTTGAACATCAAATTTTCTTAAAACTGGGGTCCAAAATGACAGAAATGCTAGAAACTAAAAACTAAGAATTCCTGTCAAAAGTGCCTCACTGTCTGCCCGTGACTCTGGTGAGAATTTATCTGATGAGGATATGCTTTCTAGGACCTCTAGTACTCTGAAGGGCACAGGTGGCCTCTGCCCTAGAACTCCATCTAGTGTCAGTGCTACTCCTGAGAGTCACAGCAGTAGATTTCTTTAGTGTGTCCCATCTTGCAGTGCTTCGGCTGAAGAAACTGAAAATCTGGTTGAGAATGTTGAAAAAGGTCATTGAACCTACACCAGATTTAACTGTGTCTACACTTGCAAAGTTTAGACTATGTTATTGCTCTTAATAAACACAATTTTTGAGTTTCTCTCACATAGTCGACGTTGAACGTATGTGTGTCTCCCAACCATGGCACTAGCATTGTCAAAGCAAACAGCCCTGCAATTATTAAAGTCCAGACCAAAAGACTGTAATCCTGTACGAATTCCTTCCTCATTTGATTCAGCATCTTTACCCTCGAGGTTCATGTATCCTAAAAACGTCTCATTCACTGAAATTTTGCCTTGTTTCACTGTTACATAGCGAACAACTAAGGAATGTTGATCCTGGTGTGAAATATCTGGAGTCGAGTCACATATAACACCATAGTACTTACTTTCCTTGACATCTCCCACAAGTTTTTCTCGCACAGAATTACCTAGCACGGATATGAACTCATTTTGTATCAAAGGAGATAAATATGTAGCCCTTCCTTTAGCTCCCTCTCTGCCCTTTTCCAAGTGGTCTTTGAGAACCGGATCGAACTCTGCAACAAATCATTCTAATGCCATAAAGTTGCCTTCTCTTTTCCTATCTCCATGTTCTGTATCAACTTTACTACCATCAATTGAGTCGAGGCATCCTTGGAATGCCAAATTTCTGTGTGTGTGTGTGTCACGGTGACACACACACACACACACACACACATATATATATATATATACATGTATATACATATATATATATATATATATATATATATGTATATATATATATATATATATATATATATATATATATATATATATATATATATATATATATATATATATATATATATATATATATATATCTGTGAAAAAGTCTTTTTATTATTATGTAGCATGATAAAATTGGCAGCTTAGCTAAAGTGTACTTATCCTGGGAAAGTGTAAAATTACCGGGTTTCCCTTTACAAGCTTAGTCTTCTATGAAATTTTCTCTACTCTTTACTACCTCATGATCCCCTATTTAGAGATTCTTTGCACCTCCTGTACACGTTTAAATCCAGAGTTGATTCCAGAGTCACTGAAGTTCCACAATCATGGGAAAAAACCTTTCATTGTGGACACAGTCCAATTTTATTGTTTTTCTCTCCTGATCCAAAAGTTTCCTTATTTGGTTAGGGTAGTGAAAATTGCACTGAAAATTTGTGCATGATCATGGTGTACAGTAGTTTCTTTAAAAAATTTCTTCTATGTATCTTCAATAGTTTGAAGAACACATCAGAAATAATTTTTGAGTACAGTAATGTGATATTAATATTGAAGAGGTTTCGTTTTCATTCTCTGGTTCTTTGTAATTTTTTTGGGGGTGTGTCTGCTTTATAAGGCGCACTCTTTATTGTTTTTATATGCATAAATATATTTAATTTGTTTATATTAAATTTTTGTCTGTCATTTCTGGTTGATTACGTCATGTAGTACAGTTTTCTTATTGTAGATTGATAAACTTTGTCTGCTGTTATTAGCAACAACTTTCTTTTTTTTCACAAAAAGAATATCAGTACATATGTCAGTGATGAAGGTTGTAAGAACGTCTGTATCCTACTATAACAATTAAAACTTGGGGAGTGTTTAGCATAGTAAAGTACAGAGTTACTAGGTGTTCCTTAACATGGTTAGATACATAGGGAATTCGCTCCTCACTTCTATCTTATGGGTTTTGATATCCTTTGCACATCCAGCCATTTCAAATTTTGCATACATGGTAAGCAACTCTTCTAGGAGAAGGACACTCCAAAATCAAACCATTGTCCTCTAGTCTTGGGTTGTGCCATAGCCTCTGTACCATGGTCTTCCACTGTAGAGTTCTCTTGCTTGAGGGTACACTCAGGCACACTATTCCATCCTATTTAGCTTCCAATTTTGGTTTTGTTTTTATAGTTTATATATGTAAGGGCTATTTTAATGTTGTTACTGTTCTTGAAATATTTTATTTTAATTGTTCATTACTTCTCTTGTAGTCACTGGGCTATTTACATCTGATACCTGTATATCATAGCCAATAAGGCTGTGTCTAACTAAAGATGAACTGTTTGCAAAGTTACCTGTAAAACATAGTTGTTGTGGTTATAGCTTGTAAACACTTGATCAAAGGCAGTTTAATTAGTTTTACTTACGTCTGTACAGGAAAACATTATTATTTTCTCAACACCACCTCGTAAAATTATTATTTATATATACTGTACACACACACACATATATACATATATATATACATATATTTATATATATATATATATATATATATATATATATATATATATATATATATATATATATATATATATATATATATATATATATATATTTATATATACATTATATATAGGTACGTATGTAAATAGGTAACAAAACTATGCGTTACAGGATTAATTAGTAAGGAAAAATACATGGTCTCACCCAATGTCAGTCGTAGAAAATTCATCATTTGTACAGCTCTGCAATTCTTGTGAAATAAATAAATTTGTTCAAGACTTTTGCATCAGTGCTTACCATTTTTGGGTATTGTCAACAGCCTAGTTTGACAGATGCTGGCAGTATCAGCCCCACTCGCCAGTCTCTCTCTCTCTCTCTCTCTCTCTCTCTCTCTCTCTCTCTCTCTCTCTCTCTCTCTCTCTCTCTCTCTCTCTCTCTCTCTCTCTCCTTAGGACCAAAATTTAAAAAGTGATATATTCATAGCAAAAATCTCACAATTGGGTAATCCTTTCCACCTGTACAAGCAATAGAGACATATTCTGTACCCGTAAAAGTAATTTTTTTTAAAATGTACAGCATTTCTGAAAGTCATACATGGTTTAATAGCTTTCAGTTGATTTCCTTCTTTTAATTAGTTGGATATGACAGTTTGATAGATATGACAGGTATAGGTATAGGTACAGGTACAGGTACAGGTAATAATAATAATAATAATAATAATAATAATAATAATAATAATAATAACGAATCTCACCACTGGTTGCCAGATCTTTGGTTCCTGGGTGATATATATATATATATATATATATATATATATATATATATATATATATATATATATATATATATATATATATATATATATATATATATATATATATATATATACACATACATATAATATATATATATATATATATATATATATATATATATATATATATGTATATATATATATATATATATATATATATATATATATATATATATATATATATATATATATATTATATATCTGGAAGACCCAGGCCTATATGGCTGAGAACTCTGAAGCGCGAAGGAAGAGGAGATGAATGGAGAAATTGGGATTTCTACTAGTTTCACGAAAGTTCCTGTGATTTGTGGGGAAGTCTCTCTCTCTCTCTCTCTCTCTCTCTCTCTCTCTCTCTCTCTCTCTCTCTCTCTCTCTCTCATATATATATATATTTGTAGGTAGTAGGTTGGCCAGGGCACCAGCCACCCGTTGAGATACTACCACTAGAGAGGTATTGGATCCTTTGACTGGCCAGACAGTAATGCATTGGATCCCTCTCTCTGGTCACGGCTTATTTTTTCTTTGCCTACACTTACACAGAATAGTTTGGCCTATTCTTTACATATTCTCGTCTTTTCTCATACACCTGACAACAGTGAGATACTTAACACTTCTTCACCCAAGGGGTTAATTACTGTACTGCAATTTGTTCAGTGTACTTTCCTCTTGGTAAGGGTAGAAGAGACTCTTTAGCTGTGGTAAGCAGCTCTTCTAGGAGAAGGACACTCCAATATTAAACCACTGTCCTCTAGTCTTGGGTAGTGCCATAGCCTCTGTACCATGGTCTTCCACTGTCTTGGGTTGGAGTTCTCTTGCTTGAGGGTACACTCAGGCACACTATTCTATCTTACTTTTTTTCTTCCTCTTGTTTTTTTGAAATGGTGTGTTGGGCAGGCTTAATAGAAGGGCCATGGATGCCTGGTGGTTTATCAAGAGGTTGTCTTTTCCTTTTTCTGATTCCTTTTCTTCTCAAAACAATCCTTACTGTCCTCCCTTCAGTTGAAGTGGCTATCCTGGAGGGTATTTAGCCTTGCATGGTGTATCGGCTCCTCCATGTTGACCAGTTTTTCCGACTTTTTACTATAGTCTATGGGTATCATCAATCACTTTGTTTATAATTCTGTACGTATTGTTTTTGTTATAATTCTAATTAATCTAGTTTGTAAGTATGATGTCTCTTTTTTATTTTTATTAATTCTTATGCTGTCTGGAGACATTGAGCGAAATCCGGGACCAGTACGTCCTAGATTTCGTCAATGTCGTCTTCTGTATTGCAATATTCGTGGTCTTCATGCAAATATCCAAGACCTTACAGTTGCGTCCAGACAGTATGATATTCTTTTGTGCTCAGAAACTTTGGTTTCTAATATGAGGCACTCATCTGAGCTCCTTATAACTGGTTTTAAGAAGCCAATTATGTTGAAACGTGATGCCATCCCTAGGGCCAGGGGAATGGCGGTGTATATTAGGACCGAGTACCCTGCTTCTCATAAGTCCTGCTATCAATGTGGATGTCATGAGATTCAGGTAATAAAAGTTTGTGGCAGGCATAACAACTTTTATTTATGTTCGATCTACCGGAATCCAGACATGGATGATTCTATCTTCGATTGTCTTCTTACCATTATGGCTAAGATACAAGAAGATGATAGAAAGGCTTCTTTTGTCTTTGTTGGTGATTTTAATGCTCACCATAGGGAGTGGTTAAGTTCTATCTCTCCTACCGATCGCCATGGCTTAAGAGCTTTAGACTTTGCCTCTGAATCAGGCTGTGAGCAAATCATAAATGAAGCTACTCACAGGTCTTGTAATTGCTTGGACCTCGTATACACTGACTCCCCTGGCGTTATAACTGGTAAGGTTGGTTCTCCAGTCGGGACATCTGATCATGCCTTGATTTCATTATTAGTGAAGACTGAGCAGCCTGTCCCTGATATATCATATTCTTGTAAAATTTATATGAAATCCCAAGCAGACTGGAATGGGATTTTACATGATCTTTTGTGCTTGAATTGGTCACAATTATATAATAGTGTAGATC
>NW_027170236.1:135000-137500 GCF_036898095.1 Palaemon carinicauda | reverse complement strand
TCTCTCTCTCTCTCTCTCTCTCTCTCTCTCTCTCTCTCTTTTTGTTATTATTACTACTACTACATGTACCTTTCATATTACCCTCTCTCTCTCTCTCTCTCTCTCTCTCTCTCTCTCTCTCTCTCTCTCTCTCTCTCTCTCTCTTTTTGTTATTACTACTACTACTACTACTACATGTACCTTTCATATTACCCTCTCTCTCTCTCTCTCTCTCTCTCTCTCTCTCTCTCTCTCTCCTCTCTCTCTCTCTCTCTCTCTCTCTCTCTCTCTCTCTCTCTCTCTCTTAATCCTTAAATATAGCATTTGATTAAGTTGGTCTTATGCCAGCACAGGTACTTAAAAAGAGGCTAGTTTAGACCTCTGGACACAGACATGTCTATGTGAAATTCAATTATAAAAAAAGAAGCAGGAAATGTAGGTTTAAAAAAAAAGCATAAGTGAACATAGTATGTTTTTTGAAAAAAAAAAAAAAAAAAAAAATTCTGAAGTTTTTTCTCCTGCCAAGTCTTCAACTCGATTCATCTCCATCATTTCTGGGCCAAATAACTTGAAATTTGTCACAAAGGTCGAGTGGACAAATACCCAGATGCGTTATATCTTTTTATACATTTCTTTAAAATAATTTTATTGATTTTTTGCAATTTTCTGACACAAAAAAAATTCTATTTTGGTCTCCTGTGTCCTGGTATTACTATCGAATGACCTAAAAAATTTTTTATGGAGGTGCCTTAGGTAGATACTAATAGGATGGCATCAGCATTTGCGTCGTACTTTTGTTCAAAATGGTTGATTTTGCCATTTTTGGTCCATTTTTAGACCAACTAGATTCATTTTGACCTCCAGTATCCTCATATTCACACCAAATGACCTGAAATTTCGCAAGAGGGTACTTTGAATATATGTCCATTGCTTACTTTTACGGGTTTATTTCTGGCCCTCCATCAGACACTAAGAGTCTGTTCAGGCGGGCCTTGGTGTGTGAAAAAATAATTTCTTTCCAGTTAATATTTTGCTCTGTATCATTATCAGTTATTCGCTAGTATTTGTATTCAGGCTTAATAGTTTTCAGGTCACTATTATAACACTTTCCAAAGAGATAAGACTTCAGGTTTTTCTTGAAAGCTGCCACATTTTTGCTATTCTTGACATCTTGCGTGTAAGTCACTTTCTTTCTGTATACATTACTTCAAAATTATTAATTTTGGATGATTTTTTCTGCTATTATTTTATAAAAGGGCATTTTTTGGTCCCATGCCCTGGTATTTAAGCCATATGACCTGAAATTTGGTATGGAAATGCCTATGATATATGCCCACAGGACGTTATCCACTTGTTTTGTATTATTATTATTATTATTATTATTATTATTATTATTATTATTATTATTATTATTAGCCAAGCTACAACCCTAGTTGGAATAGCAAGATGCTACAAGCCCAAGGGCTCCAACAGGGAAAAAATAGCCTACTGAGGAAAGGAAATAAGGAAATAAATAAACCACATCAGAATGATTTCTTGAGGGGTGTGTTATTTCGGCCATTTCAGACCAAAAATCCGTATTAGGAGTAAGGTGATGTTGTGATGGAAGTGATAAATATGGGCCAGGAGGGAGATACAGTGAAATATGCTGTTTTTATGTTGAAGAGGCTGACATAAGTCTTTTTATAGCTTATTATGAAATATTTTTTTTATATATTTTGAAAATATTTTATAGTTCATTATTTCTCATAAAGTATATTTCCTTATTTTCTTTCCTCACTGTGCTATTTCTTTTTTTTTTGTTGGAGCCCTTGGGCTTGTAGCATCTTGCTTTTCAAACTAGGGTTGTAGCTTGGCTTTTAATAATAATAATGATGATAATAATAATTTGCATGGTAAATGTTGCCTTTCTCATTGCACTTATTCTGTATTAAACTACCATCAGTTTGTTTTTTGCTTCATATTCCAACGTTGGACAGAATTAATAATGACCTCGTTAGTCTTGCCTTAACACTTCCCAAAATTGTGTGTGTTGGGTGGGAGAGATTTCCTGGCATTTCGACCAGTTGGACAAAACTGGTTTTCTGCAGATTAGCTGGTCCTTACCTTGTCAGTGAGTGAGGAAACAAATATGTTTGTAATCAGGGGTCATGAATATTTATTTAAAGATAGTCTTCATTAACTTTAAAGTTAGGCCTGATGATTTATTTCATTTTATTTGGATTTATTTTCGAATATTAAATTATTAAAAGCATTTTTTCCTTGTGGAGAGCTTTAAAACACTGCCTTTATGCTTTGTAAACTAAACAAATTTATTCAAAGGTGTGGGCTATAACTCTTTATATGTACTTCAGTTATAACCTGTTCAACAAGTTGAGGACCAATGTTTTCGTTGAGGGAATATACAGCTTCGAATGCATATCATTATTTGATAGTGTCTAGGAACAGAATCCAAAAGGGTGCTCACCTTTTAATAGTTAAAAAAAAACAAGAATAATAGAAAATCTAATGGTTTTTGCTG
>NW_027170236.1:122500-130000 GCF_036898095.1 Palaemon carinicauda | reverse complement strand
TGCCTGGATTTAAGGATTTAGACAATTTAATGTTCATGATATCACATTATTTAGTTCAATATTTTTCTGTGGGAAATTTTTGGTAAAAAAGTGTCTCTTTGTTGCATGTGGGTGTGGGAATGGAGGTATTTTTTTATATATATTCTTTGTGTTAGCTAATTATCTAATTGAATTTCGTGTTACGGTTTTTTTATTACCCCCGCCAACGAAATTGGAAGGAGGTTATGTTTAACCCCCCTGTTTGTGGTTGTTTGTTTGTGTGTGTGTTTGTGAACAGCTTCCTGGCCACAATTTTAATCGTAGAGTAATGAAACTTGCGGGGATTAACTGTTATATTAAAAGCTGGAAATAATTAAATTTTGGTAGGTCAGGGTCAAAGATCAAGGCCACGGTCAAGCAAACTGTCCAATTCACGTCATCAGCCATAAGTGGACATCGTTGTCACATTGACTTCAAACTTGGTTCATATTTGAGTGTATGAAAATCCACGCCAATTAATACATGTTATTGTCAACGGTCAAGCAAAAGGTCGAGAAATAAGCTTCCTCTACTAAGTGCTGGTCTTGTTACCAATACTGTAATTTCATAATCATTATCCCAGGGATCCAACCTCGGTAATTTATTCGAATATAATCCATATATACACAAGTGGAATTATTGTGCGCCATTGTGCATCTCTCTCTCTCTCTCTCTCTCTCTCTCTCTCTCTCTCTCTCTCTCTCTCACCTAGCTTTGGTGTATTGGGGGCTTAGGCACTGATCATATGGTCAGTCTCTAGGGCATTGTCTTACTTGATAGGGCAATGTTACTGTCCCTTGCCCCTGCCATTCATGAGCGGCTTTTAAACCTTTGAACATGTCCTGAAGTCATAGCTGGGGTTTAGTCAGTTATCAGCAGATAGAGGAAGGAGATTCCCCATTCTCTCATCTGCTGATGTGGGGAAGAGAGTGAGTGGGCAAGCGTGGGGAAGGGATCGAGAGAGAGAGAGAGAGAGAGAGAGAGAGAGAGAGAGAGAGAGAGAGAGAGAGAGAGAGAACGATTACTGATTACCGGCTGAACCATTCTGTCCTCTTCTCTCACTGCGCCTTTAATTTACTCATATTTTATTTTATTAAATGATATGTCTGTTAATCATTACATTATAATAGATTGATCATTGACAGTTGACACCTAATCAGGCCTTCCAATCCCTCAGACGATTAGTGATTAGACGAAAAAAAAAATGAATAACTGAACTATGTCGAAACAGAACTAGACCCAACCTCTGTTGTTCCTGTCAATCGTCTTTAATGTCTGAACAATAAATGCTAAATGGTTAAAGATGTTTCTTGAGTTGAGAAGAGAATTAGATATTAAGCAGTTAGTCAACTGTAGAGTTCTAAGAAAAAATTAAATTCCTCCTACATTTGGCAACATAAATTTCTCTTGGGACGAACCAAAAACAGATACGTGGTTAGCTGTGATTGGCTATCAGTCTTTCTCCAACATACTTTGGCCTAATATTATTCCTCCAACATCCTAGTACAATGTCGCTATACAACAATGAACCTCCAATAGTTAATCTCCAACACTCATAATTTACATTAGGATCTTCAACACTATTTATTTAGGAATGTAAAAGACCCTTTGAATATTTTAAGGAAACCTGAAATTTTAAAAAACATTTCATTACAGATTCAGAAAAAGTGATGTCTGACATATAATTTCACACAACTACCTTCATTATCTATCAAAAGTAAAGTGGAGAGGGTTAATGTAAGGGTTGCTGTGATTTTGGCTTATATATATCATCCTTTATATATCAGTCTTTTTGTTTCGTTGTTTTATTTTACCCATTTATTTAGACAGAATTCCATCACGTGTACATATGGTTCGTGTATATAATTGTATCTTATTATTATTTTGAGTATAAAACTCACCAATACAGTAATGGGTTTCATGAAATTTTTATGCTTGGACATGTACTTCATTCAACATCAGCTTAGGCCCATTGCGAATTGATATGAGCTCCTAAATCCTGCATGTAAGGTGATATATGTTGTATAGGTAAAGAAGGTTGAGCTTCAGGAATTCTTTCTATTGGTATTTTGTAACATATTCAACAATGAATTTTAATGTTTCCAATTTTTGTCGAATAACTTCGCATGTACTAATGTTATTCCTAATTTATTTATGCTCAGATTTATATTTAGATTTTGATGAAGTGAACCAGATGCAATCCTGTCGATAACAATTGATTTTTTTTTCTCCTCATTACACTCTGTTGAACTTTGTCACCCTACCAACAGTCATTTTTCACCACAACCAAACTTATTGAAAAAAAAAAAAAAACTCGCAGCTGTGTTTATAGATTTAAAAAACATCGCAGTTGTGATTTTACGGATTTAAAAAAAAAATGGCAGCTGTGATTATACGAAAAAAAAAAAAAAAACACCTGTTTATACAGAATGTACCCTACCCGATATTTTTGATCCAGAGTTACACATATTCAAATACAGAATCGGTCACTGCGATGACCTCAATAATGCAAGTTCTGTCTAGCTCTTTAGCATATGAAGCCTACTAGTGACATAGTTACAAATTCATCGCTTGTCTTCGCATAGTAATTAGAATTGCACGATGTGCCTCATCCTGATCATAGACATTGTTTTTCAATTTTTGAAACCGAGACCACTTTTATAGCTCAATTTATTGGTTTTCTTGTTCATTCGAGTCTATTGATCCTTTATGAAAACCAAAACAAACCCACCAATAAAATGGTTTCAATAGTTCTTTGCCAAGGGACAAAAATCGTGCAAGTGTTAGGGTGGCATTACAGGGACCAATGGAATATGTAAGGCTGCTCTTCGGCCATCTCTCCTCAATATTTTGATTTTCTCATAACTTTTAACATATAGGTATGTATTTTCATATAGCCTTTTATATATATATATATATATATATATATATATATATATATATATATATATATATATATATATATATATATATATATATATATATATATATATTCACAAATAAGCCATATATTTTTGATACATTAATGTCTGGATACTCTTAACAACCTCGGGATCAGAGCCCCAGGAGAAATCACACAAAGACAAGAGCTTGTGACCGGCCGGGATTCGAACCCTGGTCCGGCAAACTTGTTGCAAGCACCTGTCTTTGTGTGATTTTGCCTGGGGCTCTGATCCCGAGGTCGTTAAGAGAATCCAGACATTAATGTATGAAAAATATATGGCTTATTTGAATATGAAGAACACGTCTAAATGTGCAAAATTTATCATATATATATATATATATATATATTTATATATATATATATATATATATATATATATATATATATATATATATATAATATATATATATATATATATATATATATATATATATATAATATATATATATATATATATATATATATATATATATATATATATATATATATATACAGGTATATATATATATATATATATATATATATAATATATATATATATATATATATATATATATATATAATATATATATATATACAGGTATATATATATATATATATATATATATATATATATATATATATATATATACACACACGTGTACTTGAGTGTCTTAGTTGGTCTTGAATCATATACGTACAGTAGATAAAATGTTGAAAATTATAAAAAAAGAGGAACAATGAAGATTAAACGTTGTTATGAGTAACGCCCCTCTGTTCCCCGTTTGCTTGACCTATATATGTATTGGTTATTTGTTTGTGTGTGGGTTTACTCAAGTTCATAGCTTCTGTATATCTGGGTGAGATCATTAGCAAATACGGGAGATATTTTTCCTAGTAATAGGTTAATCAATCACGTCATTTTGCTAATTTCCACAGTAACTTTCTTTTCTATTTTTGTAGTTCAATGTCCTTTTCCCCTAATGCTGCCACCCACCACAGCTGAGTAACCTCCCCACCCCACCGCCATTCCTAAACTATAGTCCATTTCTTTTAGCGATGCATATTTGCACCGACTCGCGGCGGTGCCCTTTTAGCTCGGAAAAGTTTCCGGATCGCTGATTGGTTGGACAAGATAATTCTAACCAATCAGCGATTAGGAAACTTTTTCCGAGCTAAAAGGGCACCGCTCCGAGTCGGTGTAAATATGCCTCGCTAAAAGAAATGGACTATAGGTGGTCTATATATTTGATGGTTCTTCTCAGTTTATTTCTGTCAAAAGGTTCGGCTTCCACTAAATCATTCTCCAAATGATCCTTCACTTTATCAGGCCACTTATTATGGGTCATATTTGAGATAAACGAAAAAGACAACCTTACTGTAGTATTTTAAACTTTCATATGAAATAATACAAGAGTAGGTTTTGATATTTGATCATTCTTAATAAAGTAATTGTGATTTTATTTACTTGATTATCCAGGACTAACTACGCAGGAATATTTTTCTTTGAATGAAATATGTTAATAGAATTAAAGTGCTCATACACTTATTAGGAAATCTTTGCATTAATAAGGGAACTTTTGCTTCTTAATCTTATTGTCACAACCTTTGGAGAAGTGTCGTAAACTTTTGTTTGTCACCATTTAAAGTTTATAAGAAGTGAATGACATGATTGTAAAAGTTTCCGGCGCCGAGAAAACCAGCAGCTGTTGCAGCACTTATGAAGGAGGAAGGAAAATTTAAATTTAAATGCACACACACACACACACACACACACACACACACACACATATATATATATATATATATATATATATATATATATATATATATATATATATATATATATATATGTATATAATTTCAAAATATTTTTGTATCAAAATTTATCATCACCATAGCTTATTTTATGTTTAGTTACCAAGATTCATAAACACGGCATGGTAATTTCTTAGAAATGGAATCATCTCTGGCTACAGAAAACGATTTGTTGATGGAAAAAATGCGAATGACTACGTTTTAGGTCAAGGAAAAAAAAAAAGAATACTTTTTTCAATAGAAGCTGCTCCTGGAAGCGGTTTTTTTTTTTTAACGTACTTTATAAAAGTTCTTTCATGATATGGGCCTTGTATATTCATGAATAGCATGTCGGTACTTACTCGCACCCTTTATCATTTGGTTAGAGTAACGTTAAAACAAATTGCATCTTAGTTTGTGTTAGATTATTTCATGTACTGTTGGTTTTTAATAGAAGCTGCTCGTGAAGTCTTTTGTCTGGAAGTGATAATAACGATAAAAATATTTTTTTTTTTCAAGAAGTGAACGATAACGGGGTCGCTGCAATTGTATTTAAATCATTATTAAAGAAAGTTTTTAAAAAAGGAAAAATGCATCCAGCTGTTTTGGTCTCTGCTAAGGTTCTCTCGGGACTAATTGAATTTTGTAAATTTACTTCACAATATCAATATTCAACGACAAAGACATATTATACGTGCTTCTTTTTTTTTATTTATTTTCTAGGGATGAAACCAAAATTGGCGAAACTGCAAATATTGTTCGGGTCAAAAGCCAAAGTGCTAAGTAAATTCTTGTCTTAGGAAAGGACAAATTGAAAGGCGTTAAATTATTCAGTAAAGTAGTCAGAGGCTTAAACCTTATCCTCCAGTGCTAAATCCCTTTTTGTCACATTGTCCTAATGAACGAGAGAGAGATTCATTAGGGAAAATATTACCTCACTTAAATTCAAGCGGAGGTTTTATAATCTGAAAATTCCCCAAGTAAACTCAAACATGTAATCAATCATTTGATCCTTTACAAAGTTTCTAATGTTTTGTGGTCCACGGTCATGAATGTAAGCGGTCTTGGAAGCTTGTAAGAACTTAGTAATTTTGCAACGTTAAGGTGCGTCCACACTGGCAACATCGTGTCTACCCACATATCAACAAAGTTGGAAACCTTACAGTCAACATCGGTACACATATCGACCACAATGTATGAAACTTTGTCTGCTACAATGTCTGGCAACATATTGGCAACACGCGTCAACTTGGTGAAGCCGTCCACACCTCATTCTAGAGACTTGTTGTGTGTCTGTCCTGGTATCTCTAACCACATCGACTCGTCCACACCAGGGTTGCCAACATATCACCAATAAATCTCTACCAACATCTCGACAACAATGTTTCGTCAACAGACTAACAATTTGTTGCCGACAAAGTTGTACACAGTGTTGTCGACATGTTTTGTCGCTAGTGTGGACGCACCTTTAGAGCTTGGTACGAGATTCACGATGAAGCCTTGCCAGTTATTATTGTTATTTTTCTATTGTAAACCAACGATTTTAGTTTAAGGAGCACAAGTTTATTCTTTTATTTGTATTCCAGAAGTGACACAATATCAAATCCGTAGGATGTTGCGTTAATTTTACTTACAAATTCCTTTTGTCGATGTATATTTTAGAATTAATTTTGCGTACAATTTTCTGTCTTCGATATATATTTTAGTATACGTTTACTTTTTTTCTGCTGCCTGCATGCTTGATAATTTTTTTTCACACGTTAAATTTTTGCGAAGGTAAAATAAAACAACATATTAGGTAAAATTGCATTTATATGATTTTCAGACTTCGGTTTGGCTTGGTGTATCATTTAAAATATTTATTTTTTTGGGTCCTCGAATTGTTTATATTTGTGTTTTGAAGGAACGTTTGTCAGTAATCAGACAGGGATACCGGGAAATTACAGGGCTACTTTTAGTATATAGTTTTCAGTTATGAAGAAACCAAGTCACGATTATTTGCACTTCGATTTTTTATTTTGGGAAATTATTTAACTCCCTTTACTTTTGTTTAGTTAGCAACTCGTCTTTTACTATTTGTAAAACTCAAAGGGTATTGTGAAATGCTGCATATATGGATGCTATGCTTCCTTTAGAGATAAACTACTATGTTGACAGAAGGGTTTTACCTTTGTGATAGATTTTCAGGTATTTTGCGACTAATTCACGCTGGAAAGGGTTCGTTCTTAATGCGGGCGTTAGTGGCATTCTTCTTCTCATTCTGAACGGGTTTTCACTATTTCAATGAAAGGTTCTTGAGCCTATTTCTGTATTTCATTTATTTCTTATAATAGAGAGTTGTTCCTTCGTGATTTTCCAATTTTAAAGGTATTTCTTCTTCTTCTTTTTTTCTTCTTTTACGGGTTTATTTCTCGCCCTCCATCAGACACTAAAAGTCTGTTCAGGCGGGCCTTGGTGTGTGAAAATAATTTCTTTTCAGTTAATATTTTGCTCTGTATCTTTTCAATTATTCGCTAGCATTTGTATTCAGGCTGAATAGTTTTCAGATCACTATTATAACACTTTCTAAAAAGATAAGTCTTCAGGTTTTTCTTGAAAGCTGCCACATTTTTGCTATTCTTGACATCAAGTGGAAGGTCGTTGATGAGTCTCGGTGCAGCATAACTGAACGTTGAAGATATTACTTTGGAGTCGAGCTTGGCTCATTAGGCTGGTCAATCTCTTCCTTTTGGTAATAGTAATCTGTGAAATTGATTAAATGAT
>NW_027170236.1:102500-120000 GCF_036898095.1 Palaemon carinicauda | reverse complement strand
TAAGGCTAAAGTATTACCACTGTCCAGTACTAGACTGGAGGTGAAGTCAATTTGATTGTAGTATGCTTGTTTATACAAATTAGTGACTATATTATATGAGATTTGTTAAGTTTTTTTTTTATGTATTTTTGGTTTTCTCCCGAAAAAAAAAAAAACGTGGCACTGATAGTGATATTTAGTAATTAGGAAACTAGTGTCATTTTATGTGTATGTGTGAACGTAGGTACATTATATGCATTTACGTTGACGATTACCTACAGAAATTCTTTCCCTGTCATTAGCATTGATAAATTCTCCTTAATACATTGTTCTCCAAAGCGTTGTAGCATGTTTTTGTTACGCTCTTGTATTGCGCCTGTTGCAATACTTCAGAGCAGTGCTTTGTGTAGTGTGTTTTCTTTATGGACGTCTTGCAAGGGTGCTTTGGCTTGTGTAAACTCGATAAAAATTTACAGAACGGTCGCATGAAAAGGTGCCATTAATATTTCTAATGCCAGCGGGAAAATTTGTATGAAACTAACAATTCTCCAAAGACATGTACAATAGAGCGTCATTAAAATTATAGGCGAGTCAACTTTTATGACCGGAAACTAAACGTCCAAAATAGCTATTCGTTCACATTTTTTTTATCCCAAGTATGCTGTTAAAGAGGCCGTAATTTCAATCGTAAATCCTCCGTAAAAATATCCTGTTTTCAGCCGTATTTCAGTAATACAGGCAACCGTAATTTTTACGATACTTTGTTATTATCTTTAAGGTCAATGTATCGGTTTTTAAAACGGTAAATGACTGGCAACTTTTATTCCAGGAGTTTTACCGTTTTATGGCGCCAAATATTTTACAGTGTAGGTAAACACATTAATGAGATAGGGAAAAGAATTCGTGAATAATTAAAGGACCAGTGATAAAGAAAAGAGAGCAAGTTGAGTGACAATAATACGACAGGAAGATAGATAATGATGCACCCTAATGACGGACATAAATCTCTTACAGTAAAAAAAAAGGAATGCAGGGGAGTTCTCGAAATTCACTCTTCAGTTAATTGCCGAGAAAATAGTCGGATATATGAGATGATAGTAAGATAAAAAGGTACGAATATCACGAAGACGAACAAAGGTCTTTTCTCCTTTTTTAGTTACCAAAGTTTTTTGACGGCTGAGTCCGTCCCTGCATCTTGCGCTCTTTACGTTTCGTTTCTCTCGGTGTCAGTATTAAATTTAAAGGCAATCTGTGTCGTCACTAACTCCACCTTTTCAATGTCCTTTGATTCCTTTTTCTTCATTGCTATACTGGAAGTGACCTGAGCCTCACTTATATTCATTCCTGTCGTTTTCATGTTCCCTTCAGGCCTTGGATAAATCATGACAGGATTTTTCGTGTTCTCGTATTTGTGTGTGATTTGTTCATTATCTACACATAAATTCAATCTTATGCATTCCCACATAATAACTCAGATTTTTACTTTCAATGTTCATCTAAATCCTAACCTCACTAATTTTCCACACTAGTTTACCATCCAAGTTTCACTTATATAAAAAGGAAAACGCCTAAAACTAACTTAATATTTGAAACTCTCCATGTCTAATACATAATTACAAATACATACGAACACCAGAAACCGTTATCATAACCTTACAATTACACTGATTATTATGGCATTCAGTATAACTCAATTGTAGAAGATAGTCAACACACTAATGAAGGTCCATGCAAGTATTAAGTTCAACACTGTATATCCTTTACAAAATAGTGTTGTAACACCCTGCAGAATTGATCATTATTAAAAGGGAAGTTGTAAACATGATTCTCTGATACCCTGACTGACACAGATGCATAAAACTTCCAGGTGTGTTTTGATATGACTAAACAGGTCCACATTCTATTAATGAGCACACACACCACCACAGGTCAAACCTATCAGAACTGGGGTAACAAGAAGTTGCAAATGAAATGGAAGTCGTCCAACCTTTGGATGAGCTCAACATTCCTGAAAAAAGGTAGACAGAATTGTGGATAACGAGCACATGATTGGCAAAAGGAAAACTACAACATTGAGACGATTCACACAGTCATTGGAATGCTATGTTCTTATTTCAGCTTGCTCTTGCCTCACCTTTCTAATCACCGTGTGTGTGTGGACGAAGCCTTATCGATTCAGCTCGTCCAATTAGACGGTGATTTGGCCATTGCTAACATGAGCGAGCTGAAGATTAAATTCGAGTTACAATGATTCTCATGAGACTGCTCAATCAGACAGCAGAAGGGACTGACTGGAGCAGACACATTGAAATTATTCTAATTAAATTTAAAGCTTTAGCCCACTCCTGTCTGTATCCTGTTGAATTGCCATCTGTGTGGGTTTGCCCTCAAGCAGGTTGAAGCTTAAAATAAAAAAAATAAAAAAAACAGATTTTAATAAGGCCATGCAGATAGAGTGAAGAAGACGGTGGCAGGATCTATGAGAAGAATCATGAATTCGTGCTACTAAATAGGCCTGACACTGGATAAATGCCAAGAAATCTTTGCTTTTTATAAGATCATGAAATTATCGCATCTACAGTATGTTTACGTAGATAAAAAACATGCATATACACACCTGCATATATATATATATATATATATATATATATATATATATATATATATATATATATATACATATATATATATATATATATATATATATATATATATATATATATATATATATATATATATATATATATATATATATATATATATATATATATATATGTATGTGTGTGTGTGTGTGTGTGTGTGTGTATTTGTATGTATGTACAAGTGAATTTGTATATAATCGAAACCTATGTAGATAATTGCATTGGCAGTGCTTGGTTGTCTAATTTCAATCTCTTAAGGGCGTCCGTAACATAAATGGTCTCTTCACCGACTATCTCACAATTTTCCCCGTATCTCATTTTCTTCCTCCACGCTTAATAGTACCAAATTTTATATTATTTTCTCCATTTTCTATACATTCTAATATTCATCTACATAATATGATTCATCTGCATTCAGTTTATGAATTCGAAATTTGAATTTTTTTGGAGTTGTCGTCGGCGAAAAGGCCGTTACCAAAATGGTCTCTTCTCCGACAGTATCCCGATTTTTCCCATATCTTATTTTCTTCCTCCACGCTTAGTTTTACTATATTTTCTTAATTTTCTATAATTTTTCATGATTCATTTATATAATATGATTCATCTGGATGCAATTTATGAATTTATTATGCGATTAGTTGATTGAATTTTTGTCGGTGAAAAGGCCGTTGGTCTACGATCTATCCGTTAGTTTGAAACACTCATGACATCTTAGTGATATTTTTATAGTTTTATTTATAATTGTAGTTTCTTTGCAAATCATTAATTATTTCTTATGTTGATTTACGTAGTTGTGGATTTTTTACATAATATAATTACCTCCACCAACGAAGTTTGAAGGAGGTTATGTTTAACACCCTCTGTGTGTGTGTGTGTGTGTGTGTGTGTGATTAGCTTCCTGATCGCAATTTTACTCTAGCTTTAGTTATCTTCACCAACCAATTGTTACTTCAGACGAACATACTTGAGTTTTCCTCTCTCTCTCTCTCTCTCTCTCTCCTCTCTCTCTCTCTCTCTCTCTCTCTCTCTCTCTCTCTCTCTCTCTCTCTCAGTAAATACAGTTTAGCTAAAATTGAAAGTGCCATTTTATATATAGAGTATACTTTTTTTTCCAGATTTATGGTCCTACATAAGAGATCATTCGAGCACCAAAGGACTTGTTGAAGATAGGCTACAACCGTGATATAACACTACAATTACAAGTAAGATGATATTATCATTATTTGCTACGGATATATTGAAAGGTTTCATGCCATTTACTAAGTATTAATTAAAGAATGGTTGTTATTACATTTAGTTATTCTGCCTTTTTTCCGAGCCTGACATCCAAAAGGTTACGGTAGTGGACTAAGGACTATTCCATGAATCTTGTCTGACAAAGTTTTGAAATAGAAGTTTTTGCTATAATATGTACTTCGTGAGAAGTTCTCATTTCTATTTGTTGCTCATAAATAGAATATGTGCATTCTCTGTAAATACTGACACAAATATATATATATATATATATATATATATATATATATATATATATAAAGTATATATATATATATATATATATGTATATATACATATATATTGTATGTATATATATATATATATATATATATATATATATATATATATATATATATATATATATATATATATATATATATATATATATATATATATATATATACTGTATATATGTATTTATATATATGTATGTATAGTTATATATATATATATATATATATATATATATATATATATATATATATATATATATATATATATATATATATATATGTGTGTGTGTGTGTGTACGTATATATATGTATATATACAGTATGTGAGTTGGTAAATAAAAGTGAGGATAGAACCCTGGTCAATGGTTAGCATCTGCTAATTTACTATAATAGATAAAGCGATATCTTAAACTCCAATACTTTCCGTAACCAACACTCTACACTCCCCCCCCCCCCCACACAAAAACCGACATTGTTCAGCTACATATATTTGCTCTTATCCGCTATGTAAATCTTGATCTCTAAAGGAAAAATTGTTTGGTTATTAAATAATCCTTCTTTTTTTTTATTGTGGGCCTATTATCTATCTATTGTGATTGGTAGCATTTCTCAGAAGGCAACGTTGAGATTTATTTTTCCCTTTTCGGAAATTCTCGTCTCCATCAATTCGTATGTTGAGTTCTTTTTGTATTTCAATGGTTTTATATTCAACGTGGTTGCATTTCGGGTACTTAATGTTGAAGTAAAATCCCTGAGATATTATTTAGATTTAAGAAAAAACTTTAGTCCTCATCTTCAAAACATTAAGACTTCTTAATTGAAGTATTTTTTCGTTTAATCTTGTTGTAATTTCTTATAAAATGTTACAACTATGATTATATTATTCACTGATAAAACAAAGGTTCCTTCTTTCGGTTATGGCTGGGTACTCGTCAAACCTCAGCTTTAAGACATTTTCCCCGAAATATTCATTTTTATGCGAATTGGACATCTTCAGACCACTTGGATAATGAAAGAGGATGTGACGATAGTTCTGGTTTTATTTTGTTGTCAACAATGATGTCAATATTTTTTGGGCATTCCAAAGTCCCCCGAAACGTTGGCCAATTTTTTTTCTTATCTAGATTAGGAAAAATAGAACTAATTATAGTATCTCACAGCATGGTCTTTGAAACCCATATCAAAAGCTATACGTATGTTTATGCTTCTTACTTTAGATTTAGTATCGATAACTAGTAGATTGAGAAAAGTTATTGTTAAAATGATGTAAAAAACAGGATGTCGTTCACCAACAGAAACATACAAGTGAGCAGTTCAACTTCAGATCAATAAATGCCAAAGAAATGATACGAATATGAAAAGCATTTGATTAACGACATCAACACAACTGATAAAGAAGACAATATTCAGTTACTCAAGGTCAGAAGTATTTTCAAACAGATTCGATAAAACAGATCCTTTAACCTTTGGGAGACATAAGTGATTGCAACTTCTGTTAACATTTGTATATCTTTATGGTGGAGAGAGAGAGAGGAGGAGGAGAGAGAGAGGAGAGAGAGAGAGAGAGAGAGAGAGAGAGAGAGAGGGGGGGGGGGGCTTGCTACATCCCTCTCTGAAGGAGGACAGCTCTAACAAGCTATTCATATGACATCCTGTGGTACACTTAGATTCAAAAGTCCGCCGACACTCAGGGAGAATCGCTCGTCAGAGGTCTCTAGTGTTACCATGACAAAACAAATAAAGAGTTGCATTTCTTACTACTTCTTAGGGAATAGGCAGAGCCTTGTCCAAGCTCAGCGAACGCTGGAAAATATTACAAATCTTGTTGCCATATCTTATGCTGTGGTATCATTTGACATCTCAACTATCCAATACAAATACACAAAACACACACACATTATATATATATATATATATATATATATATATATATATATATATATATATATATATAGATAGATAGATAGATAGATAGATAGATATATATATATATATATATATATATATATATATATATATATATATATATATATATATATATATATAATATATATATATATAAATCTAGAATCTGTATAAGCATGCAGAAATTAATGGAGTGGCATAACTTAACAATTCCTTCCATTAACAGCTACATTAGATTGTTTGGAGATCTGACATTAGTCTTATTCCAGTTTCATTTATGGCTCGATGCTGTAAAGTATTCATAAAAACGGCATAAATGAGTTATACGAGCCTTGAGGTCAATCAGAGAGAGAGAGAGAGAGAGAGAGAGAGAGAGAGAGAGAGAGAGAGAGAGAGAGAGAGAGAGAGACAGACAGACAGACAGACAGACAGACAGACAGACAGACAGACAGACAGAGAGAGAGAGAGAGAGAGAGAGAGAGAGATTACAGTAGTGAATGTAGTAATTGTTTATCCTGTAAATTGATTTCTAGACATGAGAAATTTACGCTTGATATTGCAACGTCTCCAATAAAAATTATTGTATTATGCTTCCAAAAAAATAGTTTTAGAATGCTAAACTGATTTCTAAAGACTTTCATAGGCCTTTAGATATTAATAGATAGGAACATTTTGGAATACATAAGGATACTTTACTGAAAAATATTTCCCAAGTCATTCAGATTCAAGGGGATGTGGCATCTCAGTATTTAGTTCGCAACCCGCTTTCCCTTTATTCATAAAAGTTTTTACTTTTCCTTTTCCGCCCGTATTTGTGGCTAAGAACGGTTGGCATTGACATTTAAATTAGAATTTTAAATATATACTGTAAAATATTTGCTGTGTTGCTAATTCAATCTTTATTACAAGAGCTATAATTTGCTTGATAAGTACTGAGGCCCTATGACAAAATTGGAGATAGTTATCATCGAGTAGAGATAACGGGATTATTTTGTTGGACTTAAATGCTCATCCACATAATGGTAGATTTTAGAAAAATAATAGCTGTAATTAGAGAATCGTTGTCTTATGAGTGTTTGAAGGATTCGTTAGAAAGAATCCTTATACCAACATTTGTCCGGCTCGAAGTTATACTATTTAGTTACTATAGATCATTATTTTCCATATAGGCCTACCACAAGTTTTCCAATTAATTTGCTCATTACGAAAGTACTCTGTAGGATAATTTACCCGTTTGCTTTAAAATCAACCAAGATATTTTCGTTAACTGGAATAATTATAGAGGAATGTGATTGAAATTGTATAAAAAGGTAAGTGAAATAGTTCTCAAAATGCCTTATTTTCTAATCCAGCTAAGGAATATCTCGTCTTGGCTTCACGCAAATTTCGAAAAGTTCCAGGTTGGAATGGTCAAGTGAAGGTGTTTCTTGCTGCCGCTCAGGAGAGATTTCTTTTCGGGAGGAATAGTGAGAAACTAGGAACTAAAATTGACCGCCTTAGATGAATAACGGCGAACAAGGCAATTGATCTTAAAAATACCGAGGATGTTTAATAAACGAATGAATAAAGAATGAATGAAAGGAACACAAATAGGAACTTGATCATGGAGACTTACGCCTATTTGAATCACGATTCTTAGAAGTCAGCGTAATCAAGCTACGTAATTTTCTGAAGATAAAGCTACTAGTAATTACATAATCACTGATAACTTACAGCCAAGGTATTAGTGTAGGAAATCATTTTGTGCTCATGCCCCCTGCGCTATATTTTTTTGGAAAATTAGTGAATATATTACGGGAAAATTAGTATTTCTTACTTCCATTACAAAATCTTGGAAAATTACGTCGTTCTGAGGACAAGATACTTTTTTTATATGATTTATCAATAAAGCAAAATTTCTCAAAATTTTTGCTAGAATGTAATAGTGGTCTCATTTACTGCAATACAAATCCTTTTACATTCAATAAACTAAATTCTGATTGTATTCAAAGTGCTAAGCAGTCATCAGTATTTACTGTTTCCATCACAGATTATTTATTATGCAAAGTTAATAGTTAACTTTGGTTACTAATCAACCTTAGAACAACAACGGCTATTTGTTCGGTTGCTACTAGCTACTACAAATGAACTAATAATGAATTAGGTTAGATATATTTCATGGAACATTAACGGTTATTAAATTAGATTGAGGCAATTATACAATATTTTACAAGTTGTATAAAAAATTTTTTAACCTCTTTCCACAACCTCTAAAATACAAATGACTTCCTTATTCCTCAAATTCTTCAGTGTCGGACTGCCCGGGGATGAGTAATTCCCCCCCCCCCCTGCCACCAACCCATCCATTGAAAGTGTCTATTGGGCTCCTCAAAAGAATAGTAAAAATAATTAATATATATATATATATATATATATATATATATATATATATATATATATATATATATATATATATATATATATATATATGTGTGTGTGTGTGTGTGTTTTGTGTATTTGTAGTGAATACTCGAGGGACAAATGATACCACAGTATGAAATATGGCAACTCGATTTGTAATATTTTTAAGCGTTCGCTGAGGTTGGACAAGTCTCCGCCCATTTCCTTGAAGGTAGTAAGAAGACCAACTCTTTCTTTGTTTTGTCACGGTAACACTAGAGACCTCTGACGAACGATTCCCCTTGAGTGTCGGCGAACTTTTGAATCTTAGTGTACACGGCAGCACACTTTTGGTCGCATGTCCTTCAACTCCGCAACCTTGCCATATTCATTTTCTAGCTTCTTCCCTTCCCACCCTTTCCCCCCTTCCCCCCCACCTTCTCCCCCCCTTCCCCCACACCTTCCCCCCCACCTTCCCCCCCCCACCTTCCCCCCACCTTCCCCCCCCCCCTCCCCCCCACCTTCCCCCATCCCTCTTACCTCCTTCTGTCCTTATCTTCCTCTTCTATGAAAGCCACACCCCAGTAATGGCCTCTTATTCCTCTTTTTCAACTATTTTTTTCTTTTTATTATCTATTGTGACATTAAAAGACTTGGCTGCTGCTACCCAAGCTTTATTCAACTTAAACTTCAGTAGATTATTCCCTGAAACAATCATGAACATAATTAGCAGACCTCATAATAAATGTAATACAAACTATGTTAGATCCTCAAAGTAAATCTAATTAAACCAAATCGATACAAATGGAATAAACAAAAGGAAATACAAAAGAAACAGAGAATTACTTGATAAATTGCTTTGACTGTCCCTCCATCAGGTAAGTAAACAAAGTATGAAAAGATCACCAGACAAACGGTTCAGAGTGAGGTATGAAAAAGCAAAAGGACAAAACAATATTATAACATTCTTCCCCTCCAGATATAAAATTGGTTACATCACTTGATAAGTAATCAATCTCACCCATATCGGTTCGGAGCCCTTGACACCCGGGTTGATCTACGTACTGGAGGTGATGCAGCCTCTGTTCTAATTTCAGCTTCTGGGTGAAGTCCCATACCTTCTGGAAACTCTGGATGGGTTGTCTTGGGTGACACTGGAGATTGAGATGGTATGGCCTCTGGTGACAATGAAACAGAAGGTAGTTCTTGATTTTCAGAAACAGAATTATCCCTAGGGCATGGGGCCAAGTCACGTAAGGAAACCGTTGACTCTCGTCTGCTAGGATGCCTAATGTTAGCATATGTTGGGTTAGCAGATAATAGTTCAACTTCATTCACTAGGGGTTCATTTTTGCTTGTTCTGACAAATTTCCTCAATAATACCGGTCCTGACGACATAAGCCACGAAGGCAGAGAGCTCCCCGAGGATGAGCGGCGTGGAAATCCAAAATAGTGTTCATGTGGTGTGACATTAGTTGCTGTCGACAGAAGGGATCTAAGTGAATGTACCACATCAGTGAGTACTAATTCCCAGTGCTGATCGGGAAGATTTCGAGACCTGAGTGCCAACTGGATTGCCTTCCATACAGTACCATTGAGCCGCTCCACTTGCCCATTACCAATTGGATGAAAAGGGGTAGTTCAACTTGTTGCAACTCCCTTCTGTACAAGATAGGTTTTGAGCTCCCTATACATGAATGAGGTTCCTTGATCCGAATGTATATACTGAGGCATCCCACACAGGCTGAATATTGGTTCTAAGCACTTAATCACTGTAGTTGTGTTCATGTTGGGACACGGAAAAGCGAAAGGAAAACGGGAATATTCATCAACCACAATAAGTAGATATGAGTTGCGCAAGGCCGTCGAAACTGGTCCTTTAAAGTCAATGCTTAATCTCTCCATTGGTTGTGTCGCCTTGATGAGTGTTCCTTCTTGGAATTTGTAGAGTCTTGGTTTCAATTTTGCACATATCCTGCAAGAAGCACAGACCTTCTTAACGTCCTCAGTGGAAAAAGGAAGATTTTTCGATCTCACAAAGTGCAACAAGCGAGTCACTCCTGGATGGCACAGATTCCCATGTAGTTCAGTGAGGGTAGATGACGTAGAAACCACGGAACCGAAAAAAGCTTGGGTGAAGGCATCAGGAACCACATTCTCTTTACCGGGGCGATAATGTACTGTATAACTGAAGGCTGCGAGTTCCATCCGCCATTCCTGGATCTTATTATTCTTAACGTTAGTGCGTTTCCTGTTATCAAACATGAAGGCCACAGAACGTTGGTCTGTAACGAGATCAAAGTGTTGTCTAGCAAGAAAATGACTACACTTACGTACAGCCTCCACGATAGCCATGGCTTCCTTCTCTACGATGTGATAGTGAATTTCACTTCCTTGTAAAGTCCTAGACATGAAGGCCACAGGTCTGCCATTTTGGTTGAGTACTGCTGAGACTGCTACTTCCGAGGCATCACATTCGACCTCAAAAGGCAAATTTTCATCCACAGAGTGTAGCGTTGCTCCTTCAATTTCTTGTTTGAGTAGTTCGAAAGCCTGCCAGCTTCTTCATCTAAAGGAAATTTCTTTACTCTTGCCAGTGGTTGAATCTTAGCAGAAAAATTCTGTATCCATTTAGCGTAATAAGCAAACATACCCATTGCCCTCTTTAAAGATCCTTGACTAGTGGGAGGTGTTAGTTCTTGTAGAGGCCGGAGTCTTTCCATGTCAGACTTTATTACACCATTCCCCACACAGTAGCCAAGAATATTAATGGTAACCCACAGATTTAATAGTTTTAGTAGCATTGAGAGTTAGGTTCCTCTTGTTGATGACCTCAAGAAAGCGCTGCACGTTCTGATCATGTTGTTCTTGAGTGTGTCCAGCAATAGTGATATTGTCCAAATATGAGAAAGCACCTTGTAAGTTTTCTTCTTTCACCAACTTATCCATAGTTCGTTGGAAGGCTGCAACTCCATTGGTAACTCCGAAAGGTACTCTACAGAACAGGTACAGGCGTCCGTTGGCTTCAAAAGCTGTATACTTCTTGTCTGATTCCTTTAGTGGGACTTGGTGGTAAGCGCTTTTCAAGTCAAAAGTCGAAAATACGCAATATGTTGAGAGTTCATTAACCATGGTGTCAATCCTTGGTAATGGATAATCATCCAGTTCTGTAAACAGATTTATAGTTTGCGAATAATCAACACACATCCTTTTCTTATGCCGATTAAAGGAATCCTTAACCCCCACAACTTGAGCTCTCCATGGTGATATGCTATCCTCAATAACACCCTCAGCCAAGAGACGACTAGTCTCCGCTTCAATGAATTCTTTGTCATCTTTACAGTAATGCCTTGATTTAGTGACAATAGGCTTACAATTAGGTAACAAATGCTGGAAGATAGAAGGTTCATCCACAGCAGCGGCTTGCCAACGAACAGTAGGGCTTAGCACCAGATAAGTTGAGCGCTGGTTTCGGCCCACCGTATTCAATAGTCACTTTCTGATGCTGCTCTTGGAAGTCCTGACCAAGTAATACTCCTGAACATAATCCTTCATTACTGCTAGATGCGTGGATGGATAAGTTTCTCCATTAAGATGAAGAGTCAAGTCTACAATGACAAATAACCTGGAGAGTTTGTATGCAAAGATTTCTGTGCTAAAGCGACATCTTTATCAGTGGGATGTATTGGTAGCTTCAATTCCCACGCTACATCTTCATCTAAATAACTGTCATCACTGCACGAGTCGACAAGGGCTGTCAACTTCCGTCCTTTAATTGTTGTCGAGGTAGCTGCCCGATAGAGGCTCTGAGGAAAAGAAGGTACCAGCATTAGCTGCAAGAAACAGATGACTGTGAGGGATCAAATACTGTAGCTGTTGTAGATTTACCTCCATATGTAGATTTAGACAGGCACACTTTTGCAAAGTGCCCCTTCTTGCCACATTTATTGCAAATAGAATCCCGAGCTGGAAAGTGTGCACGAATATGATAGGGACCTCCACAAAAAAAAGCACTTTCTCTTCATGGACAGAGTAGTCGCTAATACTTGAGTTCCAGCAGTTACCTCACAGCTCTCAGACGTTGGTCCACTCTTCACATGATCATCTGTAATAAGTGCATGATCCGATGTAACCACAGCAGCAGTATGCCCAACATGAGGAAGCATGTGACTGTAAAAACTCGCATTAAGTTGGGCCAGGTCTAAAGAGTAAGCCTGGTCATAAGCTCCCAGTAAATCTAGTTTATTTTCAAGAAGACGTTGCCGAATCATAGGTGAGGCCAGGCCATTTATAAAAGCATCCCTGATCAACTCCTCTCTGTATTGTTCTGCACTAACTGGCTTAAAATTACAGTCCTTACCTAATTTACGCAATTCTCTCAGAAACTCATCCAAAGTTTCCCCTGCCTTTTGTTGGCGAGTAGCAAGTAAATGTCTGGCGAATATTTCATTAGGTGCCTTAACATATAACTTTTCCAATGTAGAAATGGCAGTATCATAATCCACACCCTCCTCAATGTATTCATACACATTATGACTGACATAGTTCACAAGTGTCCTTAATTTATTTGGTGCATTTTCACCACATTCTTGAATAAAGTCGGAAAACGTCTTGTGCCAATGCCGCCATTCCTTTGCTGCAGAACGGAGGCTAGGGTCCAGATCCAAACGGGCAGGCTTCAATAGTTTCTCCATAGTTTAAGTTGAATAAATTGTTGTAACATTAAAAGACTTGGCTGCTGCTACCCAAGCTTTATTCAACTTAAACTTCAGTAGATTATTCCCTGAAACAATCATGAACATAATTAGCAGACCCCATAATAAATGTAATACAAACTATGTTAGATCCTCAAAGTAAATGTAATTAAACCAAATAGATTCAAATGGAATAAACAAAAGGAAATACAAAAGAAAGAGAATTACTTGATAGGTTGCTTTGACTGTCCCTCCATCAGGTAAGCAAACAAAGTATGAAAAGATCACCAGACAAACGGTTCAGAGTGAGGTATGAAAGAGCAAAAGGACAAAACAATATTATAACAATTTCTTTACATTATTTTTCTACTCCGTTGTTCTAAACATTCAATGGTACTCTCACACACCTTATGCCTTATATTGTCCTCTAAACTCCATTGTCTTTGGAATTTTTTTTTCTCCCTTGAGAATCTTCACTTTGTAAAACTTTCAATATCCGTAGGTTTGTATGAAAAAAATGGCTTGTCTTTTTCCATCCTCCATTTCCCGCATTTCTTCATTTAGTTTCAGCTCTCTCTCTCTCTCTCTCTCTCTCTCTCTCTCTCTCTCTCTCTCTCTCTCTCTCTCTCTCTCTCTCTCTCTCTCTCCACGTAATGTAACATTTTCTTTGGCACACCCATTTTTGTATGTTCGTTTCTTCCCCTCCATCCATCCCACATTCCCCACCTACTCATCGCCGATCTCATCTTTCATGGGCTTTTGGCCTCTGTTTTTGTCGAGTATTCTCTCCATGATCATAAGCAAGTGACTTTTCTCCTCCAATGTTATGAATTCCTGTTTTCCAGTACTGGATAAATTTTTCGCATTGAATTTCCTATTAGAAAATATCTGTTGTTGTCCACGCGTTTTTATGATCGTTTACGTCATGTCCTTGTTAGTCATCAATCGAAAAGTAGGGGAACTGGCTGTCTATCTCGGTTCATCCAGCCATTGGTGTGTTTGTGTTACACAACTCCTCTTACATAGTTGAAGGCATCCATTGAAATTGGAAACAAAGGTAGACCATCTTGCATTGATATACTCTGTATTTAAAGGGAAATACCTCATATGACCTATCCCAACACGTCATATATTAGATTCATTGCAGACCCAACCCCAACTTTATTTATGGGACACCAACAAAGTCCGTTTATTTACCTTATCATGCTTACTTTATCAACGAAATTTTTCGTTCATGGGCGAAGAGATTTCATTCAAACCTGATACAAAGGTATATTATACCCATCTTCAAAAATGTGCTATGAAGGGAGGTCTTCTTGTCTGTCTCTTGATCTACCCATCTGTGTATCAATTTGTCTGCCACGCTTACCTCGTTATTGTGACTTTTCCTTATAAGAGCGAACGAGTTTTAATCAACATTTGATAAAGAGTTGACCCAAATGTATAGTGATATATAAAGCTGTCTGCTTTTGTCAAACTTGCCGATTCATCGCAACACCTACACAATTGGGAGAATTCTAGTAAACATTTTGAAGAATGTAGATCATCCTTCAGAGGTTTACTTGAACGTATAGTTTCGTCTTCTCTAACAAATCCCGTTCAGATGGAAAGATGCTAAGTTTTTTTAATAGCCATCTTAATAATGAATTTCATACCACAAGTAGCTGCTGTTTTTTTTTTCCGAGGGGTTGAGGGATTAACAAGAATGCTATTAGAAAATTGGACTTTATTTCATTCAATATAGCAGAACTGTAGTGGTAACTTCGAAATTTCTTGTTCCTTTTCATCCAGGATGCAATTTTCATAGGAGGTCACTAGTCGATAACTTGTTTTGGGCAATCTGTCCTAAACAAAACCTTTCAAAATGTGTTTTAGGAAACGGCACTAATAATTTAGCAAAGCTTATCATTTGTGTGACTCAAACCTGTGCTTAGTATAAGGTAACTTCAAAATCCATAATTCATCTTCATTGCTGATCATATTTCATTCATTATAATCATTATTTATTGACCACAGACTACGAGTAACGTAGTACGCTTGTTACACAATCCCATCTCTTTATAATGTCACGATTGTGGTCACAACTTGAAGTATACCGAGAAGATCGTTCCATTTTCTCTTCGCCCAGATTACTACAACTTCTCATAGTTCACCAGTTACTAGTTCCAGAAATAGTTTGTGCGCTTTATATTTGATGCACCAGTTAAACGGCGGCTTGTCTGGGTCTTTTGGGATTCCATTTCATGCCATTACCTTCATCTATTTTTCAGAAAGAAATTGAGTTTTATTTGATATTCAGTAGGTGTTTAAACTTTTATGAATTGGCACGAAGATATGACTGTATAGGAATTACAATGAAATTAATAAGTCACGTGTTCGATGGAAAAGAATTGCTGTCGAATACAATCTGTTTATTTGAATATCAATTATATTTTCTGCAGAGTAATTTTTTATTAGTTATAACGAGGAAATCTGTGTTTTAATGTTAGCCTTAGTGTTGTATAAAGAAAAGAGAAAGGACCGAAAAAAATGAAATATTTTGGGAGGCGGTGCAAAAATCTATACTTATACCTTGGAATAGAGGCTAAAGTTGAATTGGTGTTATTGGAGGTATGCTACTGTTCCTTTGCTATGCTCGAACAAGCATTTGTAGACATAGTTATGTGCTGTCGTAATAGACATTATCTCTGATAATTAAGCTGAGGTATGCTGCTGTTCCTTTGCTATGCTCGAACAAGCATTTGTAGACATAGAGTTATGTGCTGTCGTAATAGACATTATCTCTGATAATTAAGCTGAGGTATGCTGCTGTTCCTTTGCTATGCTCGAACAAGCATTTGTAGACATAGAGTTATGTGCTGTCGTAATAGACATTAACTGATAATTAAGCTGAGCCATGATAGGAATAGGGAAGGGGGTTATTCTAGGCCAAGCGAAAGGCAGAGGGGGCAGGGGGGGGGGGGGGTTGCATTGGAGCCTTGGAGGCACAAAGACATGAATCTTATCGCCCAAAGCTCTGGAGGAGAGTTTTGATACAAATGAAGATTATTTGCATCTTCATCGAATGAAAGTTTGTATGTATAGGCTTTAGGACTGATTCTGCTATTGCTACGATAGCCAGTACAAAATTCACATTTCTGTCATTGTTATAAGAGTATCATTAATTCTATATATTTTTTTTCTTTCATTCCTGCTTTATCTGCATAGAAATTTTGATCAATATTTATGTGTTTTTAATTTTATTCTTCGAATGGTGTTTCGTAAATCAAGATCCAAATATTCATTGGAGAAAAGTGTAGTCATTCTTTTTTTTTAGGATTTTGTTAGTATACTACGATGTAAGTTGTGGATACAAGTAAAAATTGTTGGTTGGTGTTGGTTAAATCGGCGTTATGTTAGCATGGGTCCTTGAAATAAATGTCTATCTGTAACATAGGCTACGTTGTTGATGCACGCAATAGGCAGTTATTGTTTCCTCAATGGAATACTTGAGGTTTGTGTTACATATTGAAAACGAAAAAGTGGTGAGGTGGAGTGGGGGGAGGGGGAGGGGGGGGGGGTTGAAGTGAAGGTGTTTTTTAAAACCTTCCATCATCTTTTGATGCCATTTGGTGAGAAAATGGAAACTTTACTGGGCGATCCCCATCTCGTATTGTTATTGATATTTATATACTGTATATACATATAATATATATATATATATATATATATATATATATATATATATATATATATATATATACATATATATATATATATATATATATATATATATATATATATATATATATATATATATATATATACACATATAATATTATATAATATATGTGTGTATATATATATATATATATATATATATATATATATATATATATATATATATATATGTGTGTGTGTGTATATACATGATAGTTTTGTCAGTGTTTCTGTTCGAGTCCATCTGCATACAAATGAGTAGAAAAATAAACAATTATTCAAGAATTGCATAATTTTAAGGCTTAATAATGTAATATATTCAGTTTTTCATAAATCAAAATGTTTTGGGAAATTACTGTGAAATACTGTATGTCAGTCAATAAGTCCTTCAAAGTCAAATACTGTTTGTATATATAGGACTTCATGTGATGGATGTGATTAGAAATATGTAGGACAAATTATTAGAACTTGATTATCATAAAAGAACAGTAAATATGGAATTTCATTTGAATGATCGAAGGAATTATTTCAGTAACTGATTTGGGAGAAAGAACTTGTCAGGACCAATATTATGTAATGGCTTCAATGATGGGTAAATGATTGAGTCCACTATCATCAAATATTGAACCTAATATAGGTCTGTTTGAACTATCTTGCTGCATTGTTTACTAAATTATTAGGAGAAATAATGATA
>NW_027170236.1:82500-97500 GCF_036898095.1 Palaemon carinicauda | reverse complement strand
TTCTTTGCTTTGTTATATGTGAAATTTTGACATTTTTTATATATATTTCTATTTTGCTCTGACTTAAACTGATGCTTTCTTAATATGTAGTTTTGATTTGGCCGTGAGATACCTTGTGGAAATGGCACTAATGCCAAATGCTTGGCCACGTTCAGTTACTTCTTGTTAAATTCTCATTTTGATTTTCTTATTATTTGTGGAATATTTGCTCTTCAAAATGTATCTTGTTTGATAAATTGTTGCATACACAATCTCTCTCTCTCTCTCTCTCTCTCTCTCTCTCTCTCTCTCTCTCTCTCTCTCTCTCTCAGTATAATAATAATTCACAGTCATTTGACTGTATAGTCATTTTATTTTTGATAATTTATTTGATGCGTTTGAGCTCAGGTTTACTGTAAACTTGTACTTGACTTTCTAGAGATGGAGTAGATGTTATTTGAGCTAAGTTTCTCTACAACATTTCCTCTAATCATTAGTCAGAGGCATAAGCGTAAAAATACTTTTTTTTTTTTCATTTTTAGATTTTATCATTAATTTAAAAACACAATTCCTTCTAATCGAACAGGTGACTTTTAAGTTAGCATATATAAGGTAGAGTCTCTCTCGTTTGGAGCTAACAAGTAAATATTCTTAGTCGCTATCATTAGAGGTAATTGTGATTTACCTAATGGAGACTCCACACTGAAATGTTTTACGCACGTATTTTTAGTTTAGCCTTTTCCTTCATGGGGCTCGTAATTGGTAATGTCATTGCGTTGTTTTTTAGCCAAATTAAACGAAATAACGAACGTGAAAGGCCATTTTCAAATGCCCATAAGTTTACTACACTGTTGAGTAATATAGAGAGGAATACTGCATTACTATAATACATGAGATAATGCAATGCAAGATAAAACCTTCTGTAACATGGGCTGCTTGTATTTACAGTCAAGTAAAAGGCAGAATTAAAAGGCATAACATGAATTACTCTTCGTCAGTGAATCTGTATCGAATGGTCGTTGCGGGGAGAGATTTGCATCGATTTGTGACGATAACATTTTACGACTGAAGTCAAATAGACATTGACATCCAATTCTATAAAATACATAATGTTCTTGTGCAGGACGTTTCCTTGCTGTATTCCAGAAGAGCGTCACGTCTTTAGGGGAACACTTGAAGTAACTTGCACGTATACAATGGAGCTCAGGACTTTTTTTCCTCTTGGGTAACTGCTTGAGCACTTTAACTTGAATGAGAAAAACCACCTCCCCCCCTTCCCTCCCTCCTCCCCATCCTACTCACCTTCCCAAGTCTTCTTGTCCCTCCTTCTCCTCCAGATGCAGGTTCTTTTCACACCAATTGAAAGGTTTAACTAAAAGAAAAAGGGAACCTGTCATGGAGACAATGTTTCATCTGTGACTTTTTGTTTTTAAGACTTTCCCGTCAGCGAAAAGAGGAAATTTGTATTTTATTTTACACTACCAAATTAGAAGGATATTATGCGTGGAAGCAACGGATGTACTACCATACGCATAGACGTACACTCATGCACATGTTTGCTTGGCTATAATGATCTATCTATATATATATATATATATATATATATATATATATATATATATATATATATATATATATATATATATATATATATATATATATATATATATATATATATATATATACCAAGGCTCCTCCCCCAATTTTGGGGGGTAGTTGACATAAAACAAATAAAAAAAAATGGAGGACCTTTCCTCTCTACGCTACTCCCACCCTGACGAGGGACTATAATGATACAATTTCAAATACACGAGTTACGTAAATAGTTAGTTAGTTATTTACTGACAATAATTATTACATTTTTATACAGATGCGCATATACATTTTTTTCCTATTTCTTACATTCGGTAAATCAAATGAGGGGTAAAGATCCTAAATTAACTAATGATTGTCCATTATAATCTTTAACTTTTTTTTATTGGCTCTAATGAACTCTAAATGTAGACCTAACCTTGGATCAAACAAAAATTACATTGCAACATATGGAAAAAAAAAATATTTAAAGTGTTTACACTTATTCAGAGTTATACTGAGTAATAAGTAGGGTTTCAATGAATATATATTTACATAGCTCTCGTTCGTCATTATAGTTCTACAATCCTCAAAGGAATTAAAGTTAATCTCTGCAAAATTTTCTCTAACATGCGAGAGCAAAGGGTAGTTCAAGATGACATGGATCTCATCCTGCACAGATCCACAGGGGCAAAGGCGTTCCTCTCGGGCAATTCTTGACCATCGTCCAATCTCGTCCTTCTTGTGCAATGTTGGAGACTCTAGATGTGGGTTGAGCTGTTTGTAAGTCATCCGTCGAGTTGACTCGAAGTTGTTTTTCACGTGGGTTTTTAGTGTTTGCTTTTCGTCTAAAATTGGTTCTTCTTGGGTTCTCTGTAACTGGTCGATGTAGATGCCCATCGGAGACTGTACTTCTATGGCCCTATTTATGACGGTAGCAAAGTAACTCCTGTCATAGTCTGATCGAGAACGAAATTTTCCTAAAAGTTTAGCTGTTTTTTTTTTGATAAATGCTGTTGCACTTGGTTCTCCGGATTCTAAATACACTAAGTCAGAGCAGACTGTTTTTTTCTGACCCTTGGGAGGTCACACAAACTACTCATGTAAGCAGCTTTCTAGTTAGATGACATCCAAGTCTCAGACCCATAAAAACTTGAACTATTTAATCCTGCAGACCAGACCTTTCTTTTCACACAAAAAGGAGCATCATTATTTTTAGATACAAAGGACTGGAGCTTCCGCAAGCTCTTTGAATGCGTTTTAATATGCCCTTCGACCCGTTTGTATATTGGAGCATTCATGAACTGATTGCCTAAATAAGTATATTTGTCACAAAGTTCTACCGTTATTTCATTAAAAACGAGAGGGTTGGGGTCCTTGACGTTAATGCACATTACCTTGGTCTTTTTGTTGGTAACCTTCATATCATATTCCTTACAATACTTCAATACATTTTGAAATTTTCACCTGATACCTAAATGCAATGGGTTTTCATAATGGTTAACTGTTATTTTCAGGAAGGGTTACAAGTAATTTAGATCTTTCAACTAGTAAAGACGAAGCACAAAAATCAGTTTCAATTTCTAAACCAATGGGAACATGGTTTGATGGAAAATTATATGAATAGCAAATATAGACATTTTTAACATCGGTTAAATAATCTTGATAACAAAATGCCCAGTCAATTTGACTTCACTGAGAACCCTGTCTATAGATCAGGCCTCCTCCCACCCCCAGTGAACCCTTGATTATTGGTGTTAGGTTTAAACTTTTAGAAATCTCTCTCATTTCTCTACCAGGGTGTTTTATAGTTTCGTCAGGATTCCTACTATAACGGAATCACTGGGGATTATTAAAATATTCAAGAGACCCAAGACGTGCGTTCAAGTCACCCATTATTAATACTCATACTTGTTCTTGAATGAATGAGGAACAGCAATTACTGTAATAAAGGGAATCATGGGGAGGTCTGGGAGATGGCGGAGGCGAAACCAAACTTGGTCTTTTAGTTCATTTACATCATAAACATGATTCTCAAAAAAAGGTAGCTTTTATGAGCACAGAGAATAGATAATCGTCTTTAATTACTGCAAAATTTACAATATCATAGTCTATTAGAGTACCCATTAGGCTATCTAACATAGAAACATTACCATTAATGTTCCAAGAACATGATTTAATTGTTATTTTTACCCCCCTTTACATAAAAAACAAAGGTCTAAAATAATCAACAACTCTACTATTTACAAGGACTTCTCGTCGACTTGAGTCGTAGTTAACAGTTTAGCCTTGGTTTTGGGTTTATCTCTTTCCCTTCTTTCCACTTCCTTTAACTTAATGAATTCCTTTCTAACCAGTGGAGGAACATCTTGCTCTATGAATATTCTATCAAAACCACTGCCTGTCGTTTCGAGAGTAGATGCTGCTTCAAGTATTCGATCCCGATCTGCCTTAGATTCCTTACTCAATCAACAAATTGGTGACAGTCGATTGGTGTCCCTTTGCTTAGCGTGAACCAAAGAACCTTTCCTTTTCCTGCCTGTCTCTTCCTTTCTCAGAATAATTATACTACTATCTAATGTCGCATGAGGGTCTGCCCCTCTCTTTTATTCTTTTCCTGTACTTCCTTCCCCCCCCCCTTTTTTTTCCCTTCTTCTTTCCCATCCCAGGTACCTGCCTTCGGGCTATAAACTGGATTGTATCCAGGGGTACTTATCCTTTCCCCATATTCCCCTCTTCCCTGGCCTCATCGTACTGGTACTGGAGTTTAGCGATCATGACTCTTATTTCTGTTTGTTGTGGGTTTCCCCAAACGGCTTACTTCTTCCATGTGTGTCATCTCGTTGTAGTTTCTTAAGGATTTGATTGATCTTTTCATTGTCTTCACTTTCAGTATTAGTGATGGTCAAATCTCCTTCCGGCACTCCAAGGAAAATTATATTCTCGGATCTCTTCTCGGCTTCCATTACTTCAAGGTAGCGTTGGTGCTGCATGGCAGCTTCCTTCAAATTAGCATTTTCCTTTTTTAGACCTTGTGAGCTCAGAATCTATCCTTCTATAATCATCCTTAAAATCATGAAATTCGTGTAGAAGCTCGTCCAATTTTCTTTCCACGGAAGAGGTAGAAGTATTACCAGCTTGTTCAGTTCGTTGTCTGTCAGTTTTTTGTACATCTCCGGCGTATTGGAGGTTACTATTTGGGGGAATAACCATGATTGAAGGTTCGGGAGAGTGCAGTTTACACACAAACAAGTCAGGTGTCGTTACTATGGATACAATGACGTAAAATTACGCATCTATGACGTCACAATTTATTTCCAGGATACTTGGGCGCATGCGCAATCATCTAAGGACACCCAAAAGATATAGCTCTGAATCAATACAATTTCACTCTGCCAACTGTACACTTCACTTAACATACACGACCAGCACACCTTCATAAATCTTGTATTAGCGCTAAAACGACCTTAAGCTGCAACATTCGCCTAAATATGCCCAATTTAAGAGCGTTCATTTTCATAACAATCAAGTTGGGGGTTTTTCTACACCCGCCTACTAACTTATTCACATGCAACCAGCTGGAATCAATATGCTAACATCTTCAGTGGTTATAAATTCAGAAACTTTTTCAATAAATTGATTGGCATATCCGTGGATTTTTCTCCCCTTTGATCGTTCCGAGAAACTCTCAGGGGGAAAAACACGAGGCCCTTATTCGCCTAAAGCCCAGAGAGCATAATTAGGATCATGCAGACTGCCACACAAACACGGCTGTGAATAAAATTCTCTTTTTCATTTTTTTGTTTACTTCTGATTTATTTGCCGTTTATCTTTTTTTTATTTTCGACTTTTTTTTTTCTTTTTTTCATATCAAAACCTAATGTTTGCAATTTAATTTTTGTTCACCTTTCCTTTTATTTTCATCTTTTTGGGGCTTGCTTTATTTATATCGAAGCCCATTATGTTTCAAATTATTTTCTCTTGCTTCGTGAGGAAAATTCTTTTGAAATTGTTTTCTGCTATTAACTCCCATAGGTTGTCAAGATTTAACCCATAACATGTAGAGAGAGAAATATAAAAAGCAAATAGATAGCTTTATTTTTTATTCGTATATACAATACAGTATAATAATATATATTTCCGGGAAGCGGTAGTATGAAGCAAAATGTTTATGCTACTTTGAATTCGAGATGATATTTGGACGGACTTTGTTGGCTTAGCGTAGACTAATAGGGGCTTATATAAGAAACTAGGTCGATTACATTTGCATTTTTTTATTTAGTAATGAAATCCATTTACCCATTTACTCTGTCGTTGTAACAGCTTGATTTTATTTTTCAGACAAACCATGGTACTGAAGCAGTTTTGTCGTAGCAGTTGTTAAGAAGGGACTCCTAAAAACGTAAGTATTAACCTTGGATACGATTTTTTTATGTCGA
Organism: Palaemon carinicauda; assembly: GCF_036898095.1. Taxonomy (NCBI): domain Eukaryota; kingdom Metazoa; phylum Arthropoda; class Malacostraca; order Decapoda; family Palaemonidae; genus Palaemon; species Palaemon carinicauda. The sequence goes on along the minus strand of NW_027170236.1, from coordinate 91,510 downwards.
TGTTTCGATTCCTGAGTCATTGATAGCAACTATTTAAATAACTTTAGGAGCGAGGGGCTTAGGAAACTTGATTGTTGTTTAAAAATTGTTGGTAATAATTTATTATATTTTGGTTTTGCGGGTAATGTAGGGGCATTTGAAGGCAGTTATGGAGTTGAAACCTCTCTCTCTCTCTCTCTCTCTCTCTCTCTCTCTCTCTCTCTCTCTCTCTCTCTCTCTCTCTCTCTCTCTCTCTCTATGTATATATATATATGAATATATATGTATATATATGAATATATATATATATATATATATATATATATATATATATATATATATATATATATATATATATATATGTATATATATATGTATATATATGTATATAAATATATATATATGTATATATATACGTATATATATGTATACATATGTGTATATGTATATATATATATATATATATATATATATATATATATATATATATATATATATATATATATATATATATATATATGTATGTATATATATATGTATGTATATATATATGTATATATATATATATATATATATATATATAGATATATATATATATATATATATATATATATATATATATATATATATCTATATATATATATATATATATATATATATATATATATATATATATATATATAATCTGTATATATATATATATATATATATATATATATATATATATATATATATGTATACATATATATATATGTATGTATATATGTATATATGTATGTATATATGTATATATGTATGCATATATATATGTACATATATACATATATACATATATATATATATATGTATATATATATATATATATATATATATGTATATGTATATATATATGTATATATATATATATATATGTATATATATATATGTATATATATATGTATAGGTATATATACAGTCAGCGCGGATCGCTGTGTCCGGGCAGCATCCGCCGTGCATTCATTTTGGTCCCCCCCCCTATCTACACTAATACACAATATAAATCAATAAGAATTTAATGGAACACTCACCAATATCCCTGCTACTTGTCTATAGGGTAGCCTTTCCTCTTCTTGACCTCCAAAAGTCGTCGAGGAACACTATCGGTGAGGTTTTAGAGTATTTCAGCAGGTATTTCCGCCCACACCTTATGGAGCGCCGCCTCGAGAAGTGTCACGTTTGTTGTCACTTCTTTACGAAGGCGGGCTTTAAATATCGCCCAAAGGTTCTCAATGGGCGAAATATCAGGACTTTGACCTGGCCAATCAGGAATATAGTTCACTTCGCTATTTTCCAGCCACTTTTTCACTTTTTTAGCTGTATGGCAAGGGGCACCGTCCTGCTGAAAAATTTCAGCTCCTGTAGCCGCAAAACAATCTGCTAAATTGTCTTTTGAAATGTTCAAATAGCGGTCAGCATTAACCGTTATGCCTTTAGGCAAAACAACAAGGCTTGGGGCACCACCGTAGGCAAACGAACCCCAGACCATAAGCGATGCTGGGTGCTTAACTGTCTTGGCCGTGAGATTAGGCTTAAGAGGATCTGACCCCTTTCGCCGCCACACTTTTTTCCCGGTCGTCTCACTCACACAAAAGGTCGCTTCGTCACTCCACAAGACACTACGCCACTGCTCCAAGGTCCAATCCTTGTATGTCTTGGCAAAAGCAACCCTCCTCTGCCTTTGTTTCAAAGTTATAGCGGGCTTCTTTCGCGCGATCACTTTCTCGAAGTCGAGGCGCTTCGACAGGTTTTCCTGAATCGTACGAACACTGACGTCGCTCAACAATTTAGGGTTCTGTTCTTTAAGTTGCTTAGCTGTTAATGTTGGATTTTCTTCTAGGGTTCGCTTTAATATATGTAAAGTACGATCAGGAATCTTCCGGGGAGGGGAACCAGCCTGGGAGTGAGAAGGGACCTCGGCGCTACCTCCTGCCTTGTACTTCGCCACCAAGCGCCTCACTGTCCTCTCGTTCACGCCAGTATTCTTGACGATTTCCTTCGTTTGCTGACCTAAATTATGACAGGTTATCACTCTAACAATGTCATCGTGACTTGTACGGGGTCTAGACATCACGGGGGGGGGGGGGGGGTTTGATACACAAAAATGCCGCTCGAACTCACAAAAGAACGATTGCAACTCGGCCCTCTCAACCTGATACAACCTCACTCCACGACTACAGGAAACACATTGGCTAGGTTCCACCAACGCAGATATGTAGATGCTAACTTGTATAAAAAGATGCCAATTAGTCAATTTGTCCCAGTCAATTTTTTCCCCGATAAACCCCATGCCTCCGATTTGCGCGGAACGCTGTGTCCGGCCCCCTACCTGGACACAGCGATCCGCGCTGACTGTATATGTATAGGTATATATATATAAATGTATAGGTAGGTATATATATATATATATATATATATATATATATATATATATATATGTATATATATATATATATATATATATATATATATATATATATATATATATATATATATATATATATATATATATATATACAGTGATACCTCGGTAGTCGAACGACTCTATACTCGAACAATTCGGAGTTCGACCAAAATTTTCGAGAAATTTTTGCTGCGGTGCTCGACCAAAAATTCGGTACTCGACCAGCCGAACACGTGACGACCGCATGGGCTTTGTGATGATCGCGCCATCTCGGCCACTCTCGCTTGTTCGGGAAGCATCAGTTCTCTCGAGAGCGTCACTCAGACAACGCGCGATCAGCATTCGTTGTGATTTAGTGATTTTCAGTGCTTTTAATTGCTTTTTTAGCTTTCATAATGAGTCCCAAGAAAGTAATGAGTGTTAAGGGGAAGGAGAAGAGGAAAACAGTGCGAACAACGATCGAGTTGAAGAAGGAAATTATAGCGAAATATGAGAATGGTGTACGAGTGTCCGATTTAGCGGTAGAATACGGAATGGCGAAGTCGACCATTTCTACGTTTTTAAAGCATAAAGAAATGATTAAGAAGGCGAATGTTGCAACGGGAGTTACGGCGGGTAACTAAGCAAAGGCCACAAGTGATTGAGGAGATGGAAAAGTTGCTTTTAATATTTATTAAAGAAAAACAGTTGGCCGGGGAAAGTGTTAGTGAAGCGTTCATTTGTGAAAAAGCGTTGCATATCTATGAAGAATTAGTGAAGAAAAGTCCGAGTACCAGTGAAAGTGATTCATTTACATTTAAAGCGAGCAGGGGTTGGTTTGAAAAGTTTCGTAATAGAACAGGTATTCATCGTGTTACTAGGCATGGGGAGGCAGCTAGTTCGGATCAAATTGCAGCCGATAAATACGTGGGGGAATTCGATCGGTACATAAATGAACAAAATTTGATCGCACAACAAGTCTTTAATTGTGATGAGACTGGGTTATTTTGGAAGAAAATGCCAGCCAATACGTACATTACCAAGGACGAGACGAAGATGCCAGGTCACAAGCCAATGAAAGATAGGCTAACATTGTTGCTGTGTGCAAATGCAAGTGGCGATTGCAAGATCAAACCCTTGTTAGTGTACCACTCGGACAACCCCCGGGTGTTCAAACGAAATAATATTTGTAAAAGTGCACTACCAGTTATGTGGCGCTCGAACACTAAATCTTGGGTCACAAGACAATTCTTTACTGAGTGGATAAACGAAGTGTTTGCCCCCCAGGTTAAGGCTTACCTCATTGAAAAGAGCTTGCCAATGAAATGTCTTCTGGTTATGGACAATGCTCCTGCACATCCTCCAGGTCTCGAGGATGACTTGAAAGAAGAATACAGCTTTATCAAAATCAAATTCTTGCCCCCCAATACTACTCCCATACTCCAGCCCATGGACCAACAGGTCATTTCAAACTTCAAAAAACTCTATACCAAGGCCCTTTTCAGAAAGTGTTTTGAAGTGACCAGTGACACGAAGTTGACCCTAAAGGAATTCTGGAAGGAACACTTCAGCATCCTCAACTCTGTTAACATGATTGACCAAGCTTGGCGAGGTGTGACCTATAGGACATTGAACTCTGCCTGGCGTAAGCTGTGGCCATCATGTGTCACAGAGAGGGAGTTTGAAGGTTTCCAACCAGAGGCGGGTCCAAGCACTGCTACCCCTGTAATTTCTGATGACACTGATGTCGTTGAGGAAATTGTTGTCATGGGCAGGAGTTTGGGGCTTGAGGTCGACAAGGATGATATTGATGAGCTTGTAGAAAGCCATTCTACCGAGTTGACTGTGGAGGAATTGTTGCACCTGCAACAACAACAGCAGCAGGATCTGATTGTGGAGCAGGAATCTTCAGAAGAGGATGAGGTAAGGGAGGATGTTCCAAGTTCTCTCATCAATGAAATTTGTTCCAAGTGGGCAGATGTGCAGGCTTTTGCTGAAAAATACCACCCAGAAATTGCAGTAGCAAACCGGGCAGTGCATATGTTTAATGATAGTGTCATGTATCATTTTCGAAGAATACTGCAGAGGAGGAAGAAACAATTAACAATAGACCAGTTTTTCACAAAAGAAAAGAAAGCTGCTACATCAAAGCCTGTTTTCTCCTCCAAAGAAGAGACAAAGAAGAGAAGAAACCCCTGAAATAGATCTGCCCACCCTTTCATTGGAGAGAGAAACAACTCCTGAAGGAGAACTACCCCGCCACATCATGGAAGGGGACTCTCCTTCCAAGCAGTAACCTCCCCCTTCCATCCTCTCCACATCCATCCCTGTATGCCATCGAACCGCTGCTCAAAGGTATGTTCACTACAGTACAGAAAATGGTTTAAAATTGTTTTATTTTAGTACAGTAAATGGTTTAAAATTGTTTTATAGGATTTTCTGACCAATTTCATACACATTTAGATAATTATTGTTGTTTAGGTACACGTTTTATTAATATTTTGGGCCTGTTCGAGTGCTTGGGAACGGAATAGAATATATACCATTATTTCTTATGGGGAAAAAAAAATTCGGTACTCGAACAAATCGGAGGTCGAACACGGATCTCGAACGGATTATGGTCGAGTACCGAGGTATCACTGTATATCACTATTAAAAGCGACTATATTTAGCGAATTTTGAATGTGACTTTTCGTTAACAAATCCCAAGAAGATAAAAACCTCATAAAAGATGAGTTTTCTTGAACATGGTACACATGGGTGGTAGTTGACGGTTTCGGACATTGTAATAAGTTTGTAGTAATAGTTTTAATATTACTGCGTGCTTATCTCTCTCTCTCTCTCTCTCTCGCTCTCTCTCTCTCATACCGATGTGTTAAATATCTTTGTGATAAATTGAACACTCGTACTTCGTTCAAATTCACTAAATACTACTTTTACGATCTATCCCTCACCCCATTTTTACCCCTTCATCCCTCACACCATTTTTACCCCTTCATCCCTCACCCCATTTTTACCCTTTCTTCCCTCACCCCATTTTTACCCTTTCATCTCTCACCCCATTTTTACCCTTTCATCTCTCACCCCATTTTTACCCTTTCATCTCTCACCCCATTTTTACCCATTTATACCCCTCACCCCATTTTCACCCCTCACCCCATTTTCACCCCTCACCCCATTTTCATCCCTCACCCCTCACCCCATTTTCACCCCTCACCCCTCACCCTATTTTCACCCCTCACCCCTCACCCTATTTTCACCCCTCACCCTATTTTCACCCCTCACCCTATTTTCACCCCTCACCCCTCACCCCATTTTTACCCCGCACCCCATTTTCACCCCTCACCCCTCACCCCATTTTCACCCCGCACCCCATTTTCACCCCGCACCCCATTTTCACCCCATTTTCACCCCGCACCCCATTTTCACCCCGCACCCCATTTTCACCCCTCACCCCATTTTCACCCCTCACCCCATTTTCACCCCTCAACCCATTTTCACCCTTCAACCCATTTTCACCCTTCACCCCATTTTCACCTTCACCCCATTTTTGGCTTCACCTCATTTTCGGTTTCACCCTCACCCTATTTTCACCCCACAACATACCCCATTTTCACCCCTTCAGCCCAGCGAGGAATGGAAACAATGAAATAAATAAACTACAGGAGAAGTGATAGACAATCAAAATAAAATACTTTAAGAAAAGTAATAACATTAAATTGTATCTTTCATATATATATTATAAAACTTCAAAAAAAAAGAGAGAGAAATTAAGATACAGCAGGGCGCCCGAGTGTCCACTTCAGAAAGATAACTAATCCAAGATAGTGGAAGACCATGGTATAGAGGCTATGGCAATATCCAAGACTAGAGAACAATGGTTTGGTATGGGAGTGTCCTTCTTCTAGAAGAACTCATACCATAGCTGAAGAGTCTCTTTTACCCTTACCATGAGGAACGTAGCCAGAATATTTGATTTACTTTCATTCCCCAGTCTTTAGTAGAGCTGGCTCAAGTGGTCGAGAGGAGAACCAGCTGTTTTTGTATTGATATTTGTGAAGATTGCAAGGACAGAGGTATTTTTCATCCCGAGTCATTTTTTCTCCTATTTAGTGCATGCTTTCTTGTGTGTTCCTTCTATCCTCATTATGCCACTTTTTTATGTTACCTAATTTTCTCTAGCCCAGATTGGCACATCTGTATCAGCCCCGGTTTATTACTGGGTAAAACCCTGTAATATATCTTTGATGTGATCATGTTTGTTCATATTTTTCTTGTAAGCTCATCTTTGATCTCAAAGGATGACTCTCTCTCTCTCTCTCTCTCTCTCTCTCTCTCTCTCTCTCTCTCTCTCTCTCTCTCTCTCTCTCTCATTAGATGTATTCATCGTCATTTCTCTGCATTCCTTATGGTATTCCAATTTGACGTAGGAGTGTATCAGACCTTTTCCAAGATTTTTTTTTTACCATAAGTTCTCGTCTATAGAGAAATTCCAGCTGTACAAAAATATGTCTGTAGATCCTCTTATATTGAGGTCTATTTCAAGATGTGATATGCAGGGCCATTCTTTTCCTATTGTAGTCTATAGTTCACTTTATATATGTAGCATTTTTTAAAGCCTTGTATGACAAAGAAAGTGTCGCCTGAATTTTCGGTTATGACATTATTGACTCTACCAGGTGACTAAATTGCTTAGTTTTGTATGTTGGTGTTGTAAGATCGAGTTTGTTCTGTCTGTTTATTAAAAAGAAGTGACTCCATCTGTTGGTCATAAAAATCGAATATAATTCCGCTCAAAGTGTCTTGGATCAGCGACGTCATCTCCTCGGCAAATGCTATAAATTCCAATGTCAAGATGGACATTCCATCACTGATAATCAGCTCAATACTACGCAGTACTCTAGAAGTTTTATTCCAGCTGTGACCAAGTTGTGGAATGATCTTCCTAATCTTAGGGTAGTTGAATCAGTAGAACTTCAAAAGTTCAAAGTTGGAGCAAATGCTTTTTTGTTGACCAGGCGGACATGAGTCTTTTTATAGTTTATTTATGACATATTTGTTTTTGATGTTGTTAATAGTTTATATCTGACATGTCTGTTTTGACGTTACTTTTTTAGAATGATTTATTGTTAATTTGTTCTCTTCATTTATTTATTTCCTTATTTCCTTTCCTCACTAGGCTATTTTTCCCTGTTGGAGCCCCTGGGCTTATAGCATCTTGCTTTTCCAACTAGGGTTGTAGCTTGGATAGTAGTAATAATAATAATAATAATAGCATTCGAATAGAGAGAAGATGAAATGTCGAAGAAATTTTATGATTGTGGTTTTTGGCATAATAATTTAAACAAGATTTGACATAAGCTTTATCACGGTTGCTCTCAAAGCAAGAGCCCGTGCCAGCTAAAGACTGACTTAATCAAAATAGAAATATCTATAGCATATTAAAGATGTGTTCTTTATACCATTGTTCTTCATATTGCTGTAACGAAGGTCTCTCTCTCTCTCTCTCTCTCTCTCTCTCTCTCTCTCTCTCTCTCTCTCTCTCTCTCAGTTGTGACTGAAGGGCATTGGTAACAGAAATTAGTCTTAGCAGGTAAAGGATGCAAAGATAAACTATTAGTTTTTTTTTTTTTATATTTTATATTTATTGTCTTATTAAATCAGTTTGATCGTAAAGCACACTGTATATTAGAATGTATTTCGATTTAATTTTTTTTTGGTTCAATCTTTCATTCATTTACTTGTTTATTTATTGTTTATTTATTTCTATTTTCCAATTATATATGTTTATAAGTTCAGCAGTACCAGCTGAACTCGGTTGAGTCCCTTGAGAGGAACGTAGAGAGTAAAGGTCCCCTTTTTGTTTTTGTTTCATTTGTTGATGTCGGCTACCCCCAAAAATTGGGGGAAATGCCTTGGTGTTAGTACATATAAGTTGTTTATAGTCTTTTTGTATCAGTTGAAAGGAAAGTCATTATCTTCGGAAGATTGTATATTTCGCAATAACTAATGGGGTATGTTCCTCAGGACAAATAAAAAAAAAATAGAAAATTATTACGAGTTTTGGAAAGTTTTTACTCAAATCAACATACATATACCAAGGCACTTCCCCCAATTTTGGGGGTTAGCCGACATCAACAAATGAAACAAAAACAAAAAAAAGGGCACATCTCCTCTCTACGTTCCTCCCAGCCTAACAAGGGACTCAACTGAGTTCAGCTGGTACTGCTAGGGTGCCACAGCCCACCCTCCCACATTATCCACCACAGATAATAATAATAATAATAATAATAATAATAATAATAATAATAATAATAATAATAATAATAATAATAATAAAAGTGCGACAGAGCAAGAGAATTAGAGAAGTTATACAAGAATTAACAGAGAAGAAACAGTTTAGCTACGAGTCAAGAGTAGGGTGCTCTGGGTGGTAGGGTAGAGGTGGGTCTCTGGCTAGGGGAATGTCCCTTGGATGAGGATAGGGAGGTGAGAGCTTTCGAGAAGCGATAGGGTTTGGTTGTGTTGGAGACAGCCCACCCTCCCACATTATCCACCACAGATGAAGCTTCATAATGCTGAATCCCCTACTGCTGCTACATCCGTGGTCAT
>NW_027170236.1:65000-77500 GCF_036898095.1 Palaemon carinicauda | reverse complement strand
ATATATATATATACATTATATATATTATATATATATATATATAAATATATATATATATATATATATATATATTTGTGTATATATATATATATATATATATATATGCTGTTAAATAAAATCAGACAAAATGTCTGCTAACATTTTCAGCTTCATAAAATAGATTTTATGTTTAGTTTTTAAGTAATCTTTGTCTCTAATAAACGAGTATATAATATATTTGGTTCGCCATGCGTAATTAGTGTCAAGGATCAGTAAAACCTAACACATAAAGCAGAACACTAATTTTCTCAATGTGTTAAAAATTTTGATAATTTTTTTTCTTTATAATGAATTTACTTTTGCAATAAATTGTAACTTTTACATATTTTGTCTTGTGGCAGTGAAGCAAGTATCTGGTAACCTTCATTTATTAATAATGTACAATTAAAGAAAATCTTTTATTTGTTCGGTCTTCGTTTCCATTTTTTATTCATTTAAAGAACACGTAGCTTGGTAACGTAAATAATAGTATATTTCAATATTTGACGTGATTCTCTTGCCATTATTCTAGCTATCGAATATTGTAAAACCACAGTTTTCAGTTTTCCAGTTTTTATAAGAATTTTTAAACGTTTAATTATAGGTATTAGATTTTATATTGCACTTTATAACATACTCTGAAGTCAGACTGCCTTAGTTATTATTATTATTATTATTATTATTATTATTATTATTATTATTAAATGCTAAGCTATAACCCTAGTTGGAAAAGCAGGATGCTATAAGCCCAGGGGCCCCCAACAGGGAAAATAGCCCAGTGAGGAAAGGAAATAAAGAAAAGTAAAATATTTTAAGTATAGTAACAATATTAAAATAAATATTTCTTATAAAAAACTATAAAAAAAACTTGAACAAAACAACAGTAAGAGAAATTAGATAGAATAGTGTGCCCTAGTGTACCCTCAAGCAAGAGAACTCTAACCCAAGACAGTGTAAGACCATGGTACAGAGGTTATGGCACTGCCCAAGACTAAGAGAACAATGGTTTGATTTTGGAGTGTGCTTCTCTTAGAAGAGCTGCTTACCATAGCTAGAGTGTCTCTTCTACCTTTACCAAGAGGAAAGTAGCCACTGAACAATTACAGTGCAGTAGTTAACCCCTTGTGTGAAGAAGTGTGTTGAAGTCAATTTTCATATTATAATACATTGCTTTCAAGAGAAGGTGTTTGCCATTGTTATTCGATAGGTTTCCGTTTTGCTCGTATTAATCGCAAATAATGATGTTGCATATGTATCCCCACTACAAGTGAAGGGAAGACTATTATTAACACTTGCTCGAATTCATCATCAGACAGATCAAAAACCTCCTCCCCGCCTTTCTGACTGCAAGGGGTTAGTTCATGTCATACTTCATCACCCGTGTGTTTGCTTTCAGTAAATTTTACATTGGCTATGTGTGTGTGTGTGTGTGAGAGAGAGAGAGAGAGAGAGGAGAGAGAGAGAGAGAGAGAGAGAGAGAGAACCAATAAGATATTTTTTTTTTTGTTTATGATTGTTCTCCTGTTATTATGTTTAAATGATTTAACTGTTGAATATTTTCGCTTTCAAGAATGGTTAGTTTCAATCAAGACAGTTTCTGCTTTTTGTTTATCTACATTTATTCATATTTCTAAGCTGGTTTAGGTATATTCAAAGGATATTTCATTTTTTATTTCGTTCGCCAGGAAAAAAAAGATTGGTTTTTGTCCGCATGTCCTTGCCTCTTTATTTTTTTAGAGAGAGAGAGAGAGAGAGAGAGAGAGAGAGAGAGAGAGAGAGAGAGAGAGAGACTAGAATTGGAGAAATTTATCTTAGGGGAGAGGAAAGGAGATATGTGTTATACTTTTTAATGTCGAATAAAGGAGATATTTTTAGACTGGGCAGCCCTAAACAGAAAAAGGCTAATATCAGAGACTCATCCCCAGGATAATAATAATAACAAATACTTTAGTCTAATTCTTTTCTTGGAATAGGCCTACTGTTGAGAAGAAGAAGACGACGAGAGAGAGAGAGAGAGAGAGAGGAGAGAGAGAGAAGAGAGAGAGAGAGAAACGATTATTATTAAAGGAAAATCTAACACTGATGATAAGTTTAAAAAATCATTTATCTGTTCGATTTATAATTAACAATGTCGGAGATTATTATTAATCTTGAATCTTAAAGAACTACTTTGTTTTTACGTCGTCACAAATGGATCATCATATACACCTGTGCACAAGAAATACAAGTGTTTGCTTGTATTTCGGAACGTTAGGCAAATCTAACGTGTATATCTCCTAAATACTGAGAAAATATAAGTCTAAATCATGCAAGTGACTCCGAAAAATGAATTCCCTTAGAAGCTGTGTAGAAATTATTTAGAATTTTCAATCAATAGATAAAAACTGGTAATCGCCATATTTGGAGTTCGAGACAACCTCACTGAGAAAGTTGACATTCTTGCTATGAATATGGAATCAATTAAAGCAACACTTAAAACACTGAAAGACCCAAAACCGGAGAAACCGACATTTGCTGACAAAGTTAAGGAAAAAAATCTGTTGATAATTAAATCAACTAATACAACAACTGTTTTCTTTTGCTCGCCTAATACAGACATAAGGTTTTAGAACATTCAAGAGCTTTCATGAAATTCGACGACCCAAATTGCATTTCAGCTTATGGTGGCAGACGTTGTTTGTCGTAATGAAGATGAAGAAATGAAATGCCTCCTCTAATCCTGGACACAAATATTTAATCATTCTTGTTTTAATTAAAAGTAACTTAATTCGGTTTGTTAATTTAGCGCAGATTAAGGATATCTTTATTTGAGAATAAAAACTTATTTATTTAGTACTCTTTTTTTTATTGTTATTTTTATTAGTGTATAGATGTAGTCATTCAGTCATTGGAATTAACGTTAATAGTATCCTAAGATACAGTTATACGAACTCGCTGTCAAAACAATACAACATTAACAATATTAATGATTCCAAATGATGATAATGATAATAATACAACCAGATTTTATTTCGATTCATGATAAAGATAAACCCCACACCACAAAATGAAATGTGTCCCTGAGTGGAAGAACAAAATTTGAATATAGATCGAATTGCTCCTGATAAAGTCCAGTGTACGATAGTGGAAGCCATCTCCACATTACCTTGGACTAATGATATCCATCCTAACTCCCTCCTCTTCCCCCTCTCCTTCATATCCCCCCTCCTCCTCCTCCTGACGTCTGGTTTGAGTTCACTAAATGACAGAGAAAAGGGACACGAGATAGACCCTGATCATATTGAAAGGACAGTGACAGACGATGGAAGAGAGAGAGAGAGAGAGAGAGAGAGAGAGAGAGAGAGAGAGAGAGAGAGAGAGAATAAAAAAATGGAAGGGGAATAAGTGAAAAGGAGGGAAAAGATAAGGCATTTGTAATGTTAAAAGAGTGGAAGAGACCGAATTATTGGTAACTATAAAAGCCGAGAGGACAGGGACAAAGAGCAGAAGGTGTTGGAAGACCTAAGATCATAAAATGGGTGAAATGGGAGGGGGGTTAGGAGACCGGGAAGGGGTCATTGGATGTCACCAGAGGATGATAGAGGCCGTGAGGGAAGGGGAGATAGATGCTGTCAGTGGGATGAAGGCTGTAAAGGAGGGGGTCAAACGCTGTCATAGGGATGGAGGAAGGATGGAGGCTGAATGTTGTCATGAGGATGGGGCCTGTTAGGGAGGGGGATACTGGAGGTCTGGGGGGTGGTGGTTGAAGTGCAGGGGGCTGGGGAAGGGGAAAGAGGAGTTACTTGATTAGAGCCTAAAAAAGGACACACAGAGAAGGAGGGTACTTAGGAGAGGGAATGATTTATAGGTGTTTTTGTCTTACTCATATGTTTGGGCATCGATATTGCTTGGTCCTTTTTTACGTTTATCATTATGATTAAGAAATTCTTAATTCACCAGTCTGATAAAAAAAAACTTAATTAATATTCAAACATATATAGGCCTAGTTTCATTTTGTCAGTTTTCACTGTTATCATTGATTATAACGTCATCATCATCGTTATTTTTATTATTTCTATTATCATTATTATTATTGTTATTATTATTAATATTGGTGTTGTTGTTGTTGGTGTTAATATTTCGCAATCTATATGATCAATATATGGTTACAGATTATAAAATTCCTTAGCAGAAAAATACAAAAGCTATCGATGTTTTGACAGAGAGAGAGAGAGAGAGAGAGAGAGAGAGAGAGAGAGAGAGAGAGAGAGAGAGAGAGAGAGAGACGTGGTCGAGTCCATCCTCAAGACTGACAGCCTTACAAGGTGTTTGACGCCCACACGGCCCGCACACATACAGCAGCATATACTCTACAACTCATCCGTTATGGAGCATTGCATAACCGTGGAGCGTAATTAGTGATGCGTATATGAACGCATCTACGACCATGGGTGCATAAGAGAGAGAGAGAGAGAGAGAGAGAGAGAGAGAGAGAGAGAGAGAGAGAGAGAGAGAATCATTCTTTAAAGTATGGGCACGAATGATAGCGAATGACATTATTTTTAAAAAAGAATCCAACTCCATCGACTTGTGTCTTCCAGTAATTTCATAGAGTCTATTGACATGGCTTGAGGCTACCTCACCCGTCATCCTTCCAGGGACATATATATATATATATATATATATATGTACTGGAGTAATATTATGTTCAGAAACCAAAGAGTTTGTCAAAAAAAGGCATTTTCCCTTTTAACACTTGGAATTCGTGCAAAAAGGGAAGTAACTCTTACAAAATTTGTACGAATTTACAAAACAAATTCCAAGTGTTAAAAGGGAAAATGCCCTTTTCGACAAAATCTCTGGTTTCTGAACATAATATTACTCCTGTATATTTATCTAGCTTTCCTTTCTATCCCTAATTCTAGCTTGAGTGAGCTAGTAGGCTCTAAACTATAATGACTTCCGATTTTATCTTGATATTCCAGCTAATATTTATATAAGAAAAGTATAGGGAATCTCTTCGTTAAGATCGATAGCTCATAACTTGAATGGCCTTAAATTCTTTTGCAAATTTCATCTAATTTTCCCAAATGATCTTTGGCAATTTGAAAGGGACTCCCCTTTGCTGTAAGAATTTTCCTCGTTTCAAAAATAGTCTGCGCTCTACTGAGTACCGCTCTAGTTAGTGAATATGTACACACACAAACACACTCGCACACACACCTGGATTAGTTTTGTCAAATTTCAAACCAAGATAGATGATTATTTTGTAATAAATCGCTTTTAATTTAGCGCTTTTATACTCTTATTTTCTTATGAGCTGGAAATTTTTTAGTAGTAAGAAACAAAGGGAAATAAACAACATCTTTCTTCCATTTATTAATCATTCGAGGAAAAGAGTAAGCAAGAGTTAAAAGAGGAAGCGTGAAAATGATTTTTGGCTGTGAAGTGGACTCTTGGGAATGGCTTTTGGCGGTTGTTGAAATGGATTGGTTGGTAGGGAGCGCTGAAATGAGGTCAATGCAACGTAGTTATAATTATTACCGTTTTTTTTTTTTTGTTACATCCATTAGATTTTTTATATTCTGCTATTTAGATAGTTTTCTTTATCTTCCACGAATTCGTAGGTTATGTTATCTATTCCTTGTTGATACTTCTTTAACTTTATGAGCACTTTTCTTCTAGTTTTGGTAGTGATTATTTCATTATAGCTTTACTCTTTACTCTGTGGTGTTTATTCTCGACCCAGTTGTTAAAATAGGAACATGAAAATTAATCTTCTTTTTTATATAAAAAAGAGGTCAGGTATTGTAAGTTTTAAAGGTAGATTTTCTAGTAAATTTTGTAACAGTTAATTTTAAAACATGCTGAAAAGAAAACTTTGTTTTCAGTCGTGTGATATTAAAATTATTCCACTATTCACACATATAGAAACTCATACAAGAAATTATAATAAGAATTAGAGGTGAAATACACATTGATGTTTCATTTGTTCTGTTCTCGAACTTTTTAAATTTCATCGTTTAAAATTTTCCCAAATTTTTTTTTTTTAAATTTGTACAATATGATAAAATAAAGTAAGAAAACATCCAAGAAATAAAGATTTTTTGAGATACAAATAACTTCTTTATTTGATACACGAATAAAAATGTTAAAGGCAATCTTACACCGAAAATAGTGCAGCACACAGTTGTAAAAATATGGTAGCCTATGTGTAAACAGAAAATAAAACTATCAATTTAATAATTACTAATATGGTATTAAAAACATGCGTTGCAATTACCAGGGACAAGATGTACAACGTGAGTTATTAGTCAATGTATAAAAAGAAATGATCATCAAAAAGTAATGTTTATGGTACTCATAAATACTTCAGTATGTGTAAAAGAAAGTTCCTCTTCGGTTCCCACAATCGATAATGCTGTATAACTCTTCTTTTGCATAATTTACTTTCATAAGTCATAGAACGACGCCTTGTCATCGGGGATGTTAGAAGGCGAAAATTAATTCCATCGGTCTATCGGTGGTGTAATTGTATTTTATATGATTGGACGTAGGTTTAATGTACTTGAAAATATGATTTTCAAATGTGGTATAGTTTTCGTAAGGTATGGAATCTAACTGGCTCTTCCCCCTCTTTTTATGCAGAGTTTTAGAGACCTGTAAGAATGTAGACTGTCCTTGGAAATTGATAAATCTTTAGAATTTTGATATTTTGACATTTCAAAAAACAAAAGGACGAGAAATCAGATAGAAAGCATGCCCGAATGTGCCCCCAAGCAAGAGAACTCTAATCCAAGACAGTAGAAGACCATGGTACAGAGGGTATGACACTACCCAAGACTAGAGAACAATGGTTTGATTTTGGAGTGGCCGTCTCCTAGAAGAGCTGCTTACCATGGATAGTCTCTTTTCTTCCATTACCCTTAAGAGGAAAGTAGCCACTGAACAATTACAGTTAACCAGTTGTGCAAGCAAATTTATTTGGTTATCTGTGTTGTCAGATGTATGAGGACGGACGAGAATGTGGAAGAATAGGCCTACTCCTATAAAGTTAGACTTTTCGTACAGATTGTAGGCTACATGGGTTAGGAGGAATTCTATAAGGGATTTTTCAAGATAGTTCAAACGATAATAGCAGAACTTCCTTTGTATTGCATGTAAGATGTATCAATCTTTAGTGACTTTTAATGTTGTATGTAGCTGATTATTTTTTTATTTTACAGGTGCTGTTTTAATCTGGGTGTCACGGACGAAGAGCTTCTAACTGCATCATTGGAGATCAAACTCTAAACTCAAGGTGAGAGTCACAGGATACTTTCAACTTCAAAAGATAATGGAGTAATGTAAAGTTTAATTATGAGTAATATTTAAGATGAGAACAAAGCCAATAGTAATTTTCTATAGCCATTGATAATTGAGACCAAATCAAATACCTAATTCATGATTTCCAAAGTGTTTGTGATCATCAGTACGAGGTAGGATTTGACTTGCTATTGTTCTAAGGCTTAGGAGTTTAGGAATAGTTAGGCATGAAGGTTTTGGTGCAGATTTTGAAGGAGAGATTGGTGTATTTATATATTGTCTTTCGTATATGATTCGAATTAAAAAAATTTATTGTAATTACTATGTAGATGATGACTTTCATTTTTTTTTTTATTCGAAGATTGTGTGCCATTTAGTCAGCTGTACACTAATCACATTATTATTATTATTATTATTATTATTATTAACCCTTGTTGGAAAAGCAGGATGCTATAAGGCCAAGGGCTCCAACAGAGAAAATAGCCCAGTGAGGAAAGGAAAGAAGGAAAGATAAAAGATTTTAAGAAACAGTAACATTAAAATAAATATTTTCTATATAAACTATAAATACTTTAACAAAACCAGAGAAATAGAAATTAGGTAGAACTGCGTGCCTGAGTGTACCCTCAAGCACGAGAACTCTAATCCAAGACAGTGGAAGACCATGGTACAGAGGCTATGGCACTACCCAAGAATAGAGAACAATGGTTTTGATATTGGAGTGTCCTTCTCCTAGAAGAGCTGCTTACCATAGCTAAAGAGGCTATTCTACCCTTACCAAGAAGAAAGTAGCCACTGAACAATTACAGTGCAGAAGTTAACCCCTTGGGCTAAGAAGAATTGTTTGGTAATCTCAGTGTTGTCAGGTGTATGAGGACAGAGGAGAATCTGTAAAGAATAGGCCAGACTATTCGGTGTATGTGTAGGCAAAGAGAAAAGGAACCGTAACCAGAGAGAAGGTTCCAATGTAGTATTGTCTGGCCAGTCAAAGGACCCCATAACTCTCTACCGGTAGTATCTCACCGGGTGGCTGATACCCTGGCTACCTACTACCCTTATCAGTTGATTTAGTTTATCATGACCTAAAACAATAGAGTTCCTGAATAATGAATTTTATTGTTTTATTTACTATGATTTTGCTCAGTTTTTACAGATAGAAGTACTTCATGGTTGATTGAAATCCGGTGAACAAATTAATATTTTTTTGTGATCATGACAAATATTCATACTACACACACTCTTGCACTTGGAGAGAGAGAGAGAGAGAGAGAGAGAGAGAGAGAGAGAGAGAGAGAGAGAGAGAGAGAGAGAGAGAGAGAGAGAGAACCTGTCTCTTTCTCACCCACGCACTTCTAGAACCAAACTATGCGGCCTTGCTTTTTTCATTTCAAATCTATTTGAAATTTCTTCTGTCTCATGTAATCCTAACATGCCTGTATTACCTGGCCAAAAGGTTGTAGTGGTCTATTGGTAATGTCCATACCATGCCTGGTGATCCCAAGACTGGGGTTGGAGTCCTGCTCAAACCCTATAGTTCTTTGGTCACTGTAACCTCACTATCCTTGTGAGCTAAGGATGGTTGTGGGTGTTGAGGGAGCCCATAGGTCTACCTGCCGAGTCATCAGCAGCATTGCATTTGTAGGTTCTCCTTTCTTGCACCAGATACGGTAATCTTTGAGACGTAATGTCCCAGTTTTACTTTTGGACAACCTAGGTGGCACTTCATCTTCGCTCAAGATTGGTTTGGAAAGATTTTATAACCGACGCTTATCTTCTCAGTTGCTAAGTGAATCTTTGTTGGCCTGCTTCTGAGTTTGTTCCAGTTTTCGCTGACTTGAAAGTTCAGCATTTTGCTATGCAATTCACTATGCCTGCCTAAGCCTTTCCACTTCCAACTAATGTCTTTAATTAAGGCGAGGCTATAGATGTGCAAGTAGTCAGGCTTATTTTCATTACTATTTTTTTTTTCATAATAAACACATTTCATCTCTCAGTGGCCTTTCGTAAATAGAAATGACTTCAGCTGTGGTTCAAACAATTTGATCTAGTTCTCGGAAAGAAACGAAAAAGGAATCGGTATCTTAAAGGGTCAAATATATTCAAGGACAATAGAAAAAACACTTGAGCAAATTTTAACAACAGCCGATTCAAATTTTGAGGGTCTTTGATTAATATTCGTGGACAGTTTTTCAATATTTTCATACCCTCACCTGTGGTGTGATGACGTGTATATTTATGATAGCCAAATTTGAAATGTCAGGTATCAATTGTCAATAGGAATTTTTTTCGATGTCTGTACACAGATAAGCCCTGAAATGACCATCAGTGTATTTATGATGTCCATATTGCATTTCTTCCTGTTATCAGTGATGACTGTTAACATTTTTAAGAAATGCTATAGAGATGAATGTCTTCCATGCTGTTCAGTGCAAATACACTCAAGTGGAAGTACACACCACTGCTGATAATCAACATGTGTTCATAATAGAATTGTCTAAGAAAACTTGGCGGCCATTTTGGATTTTGCCACATTACAGAGTTAGTCCAAGGTTTTGGGGAGGGTCACCCCCGAAAATTTTGCTGTGCATTAGCACAGGATATCAAAAATATCATTGGAAGTTTGTCTCCAAACATGGGTCACGGATCCTTGATATTTTACTCAACTAAGTATCTTACTATTTATCATCGTACCTATTATTATCATTTATCGTCGTAGAGAGAGAGAGAGAGAGAGAGAGAGAGAGAGAGAGAGAGAGAGAGAGAGAGAGAGAGAGAGAGAGAGAGAGAGAGAGTGAGAGTGAGTCTGATGGCAATCGTTACATTTTCTGATACTTAATTACTTTTCAAATACTCCTCTGATTTTTCTAACCTTCCTTACAAACACAGTAATTGTGTTTAGATACACCATTCAATGCTTGATGGTGTGCTTCCATTTAAGATATCATCAATCCCTCCACGAAAAATTATGAGAGATATCTTTTTGTAAATATTTTATTGGTGTTAAAAAGAACATGATATGCCTCGAAGCAGTCTCTTTTTATGGAACATGTTGCAGAACATAGGGAGTTGACTTTTATATATACTGATGGCTCCAAATCTGATGCTGGCGTTGGATTTGGAGTACATGGTAATGATTTTAATTGTAGAGGTGCACTTCCTCTAACAGCTTCCATATTTACTGCCCAACTGTATGGCATACTAGCCGCTTTTGAGAAAATAGCGTTAGAGGAGGGAGGTAAATTTACAATTTTTAGTGATGCAAGGAGTGTCCTTCAAACTTTAGAAGTTTTTAATTGTAGTAACCTTATAGTTTTAAAGATTTTAGAATGGCTATTTATTATTGGACTGGGAGGTATAACAGTTCAACTTTGCTGGGTTCCGGCAAACGTAGGTGTGTCTGGGAATGAGGAAACAGATTCACTGGCAAAGAATTCTGCAGCCGAATTGCTACCAAAAAGATATCCCATTCTCATCCTTTCTCTATAAAGTTTGTTTACCTTACATTAAGAATTTGATTTCTAATAATTGGCAACAGCATTGGGATAGTTTAATTGAAAATGAAATGAGAGTAATAACAAATGTTATATCCCCTTGGAAGTATAACACAATGCCCCGAAAGTGGGAGACTTCTCTTTGTCGTCTCCGCATTGGTCAAACTCGGATAACATATGAATGTCTGCTAACTGGCCAAGACCAGCCATATTGTGATGACTGTTAGGTACCCTTGACAGTGAAGTATTTGTTGACGGAATGTCCCACTTATAGTACCGGAAGAAATAGATATCTGTTTGTGGCTCGAAGTGAGGATGGCAGGTTCATCCTTGCCAAGATTCTTGGACATGATGCATGTGTCGTATTTTGCTATCGTTATTTTTAGATTTATTTCAAAAGCAGGTCTCCTGAAAGCTGTTTAACTTTTATAATATCTTTGATTTTATGGTTTTTATTGATTATTCTTTTATTCTTTATTTATAATAGATTATATCGGCGTGAATGTCCGTAGATGTCAGGATACCAGAAAAGTTTAAATCAATCAATCAATTTATTTTGGTTGACAAAGATGCGAATAGCTGTGTTTTCCTTCAAAATGGATTATTCTTTGAAGAGATTCTAATAAGTCTTCAGATATTAGAGTATTTTCAGTCTGATTTTAAATACATTACTTACTCAAATAAAGTTTGTACTATAGAAAGAATTTTTTTCGGGGAAAATGCTTGTTTTAATCAAAATTTAGTTTATTTTACAAGGTAAATATAAAATAGCCAGCTTGTACGCTTCACTCTTGTATATATACCTATGAAACACTAAATGGTGTTCATACAAGTCAGTTGTCTACCTAAATATATTCTAGTCAAAATGCAACTTTTATAGTTAATGGAGAGATTAACCAGAGAAACGAAGAATGTGGTTGAGGTCCCTGATTGTCGTAGGAAATTTGTCCCCAGAGAGGGACATTCTAGTTGTTAGAGGCACACAACGGAGATATTTGCATTCTGTTAATTATTGTTTGTGTGGGAATCTCAACTGCAGGAATATATCCTTCTTAGCACAGGTTGAAAGCAAAACACAAGTTAGTTCATCCTTTTGCTTGTCTAAATTTCATAGTTTTGTGGTTTTTAAATACAGTGATTGAAGGTAAATATATAGAATATTACGATAGAAAATGCAGCACCGTATATACATTATATTGAATACTAGGGGAAAATACCTCTGATCTAGGGATATTCTAGTGCTTGTCTAGGGATG
This sequence comes from Palaemon carinicauda, assembly GCF_036898095.1. Lineage (NCBI taxonomy): Eukaryota > Metazoa > Arthropoda > Malacostraca > Decapoda > Palaemonidae > Palaemon > Palaemon carinicauda. Next base: position 65,452 of record NW_027170236.1, on the reverse strand, counting down.
TTTTTGACAGCCGTGGAAGGAGATTCAGTCCGCCATAAACCCGGTCGGAAAAGGACTTGGTTTTTAACTAGTGCTGTGAAAAATTGAGGGAAAAGGTATGGAGTCATTTAACGGCTTTCTTTCTCTTATCTTCTCTCTGATGTTTAATCACCATAAACTCTAAAGATTCATTTCCTTAAATGGGGGAAGAAAGTTTACATGGAATTTGTGAGAGGTTATTGTATGCGATATTCCAAGTGGCTGTAGTCATCATTAGTGTGGTTTTGAGTTCCAGGTAGGAACACTATAATCGATTTCAATCGCAGTTGTTGATAAAGGAAGAAATTGAGTAATTTCCAGCCCCATTGCATGGCCACAGGTCCAAATTCTCTATTGGCGCCAGAAAGGAATTTAGAAGGCATTATCTGAGAAAATTTTTGTTAATGTTTTATTTTAAAAATGATTTTAATTAC
>NW_027170236.1:47500-50000 GCF_036898095.1 Palaemon carinicauda | reverse complement strand
AATTTGTTTATATTAAAGTTTTGTCTGCCATTTCTGGCTGATTACGTCATGTAGTACATTTTTCTGATTGTAGATTGATAAACTTTGTCTGCTGTTATTAGCAACAACTTTCTTTTTTTTTTCACAAAAAGAATATCAGTACATATGTCAGTGATGAAGGTTGTAAGAACTTCTGTATCCTACTGTAACAATTAATAACTTGGGGAGTGTTTAGCATAGTAAAGTACAGAGTTACTAGGTGTTCCTTAACAGGGTTAGATACACAGGGAATTCGCTCCTAACTTCTATCTTGTGGGTTTTCATATCCTTTGCACATCCTGCCATTTCAAATTTTGCATACATGGTAAGCAGCTCTTCTAGGAGAAGGACACTCCAAAATCAAACCATTGTCCTCTAGTCTTGGGTTGTGCCATAGCCTCTGTACCATGGTCTTCCACTGTAGAGTTCTCTTGCTTGAGGGTACACTCAGGCACACCATTCCATCATATTTAGCTTCCAATTTTGGTTTTGTTTTTATAGTTTATATATGAAAGGTCTATTTCAATGTTGTTACTGTTCTTGAAATATTTTATTTTAATTGTTCATTACTTCTCTTGTAGTTTATTTATTTCCTTAATACCTTTCCTCACTGGGCTATTTACCTTGTTGGAGCCCTTTGGCTTACAGCATCCTGCTTTTCCAAGCCGGGTCGTAGCTTAATAATAATAATAATAATAATAATAATAATAATAATAATAATAATAATAATACCTATTCTGCTTCCATTCTGCTGTTGAACCTCTCAAATTTTACTTCATTCCTGCAAGGAGACGTCTGATATCTGTATATTTGTAGCCAATAAGGCTGTGTCTAACTAAAGATGAACTGTTTGCGATGTTACCTGTAGAACACAGTTGTGCTTATAACTTGTAAACCCTTGATCAAAGGCAGTTTGATTAGTTTTACTTATTTTTATACAGGAAAACATTATTTTCTCAACACCACTTCGTAGAATGAATACAAATGCAGTTGGCCTCTTGGTTACAAGTTCAAAGATATCTTTTTGTTACAAATTTTATTGGTGTTAAAAAAAATATGACATGCCTAGAAGCAGTCTCTTTTTATGGAACATGTTGCAGAACATAGGGAATTGGCTCCAATTCTGATGTAGGCGTTGGATTTGGAGTACATAGTAATGGTTTTAATTGTAGAGGTGCACTTCCTCCAATATCTTCCATATTTACTGCCTAACTGTATGGCATACTAGCCGCTATTGAGAAAATAGCGTTAGAGGAGGGAGGTAAATTTACAATTTTTAGTGATACAAGGAGTTTCCTTCAAACTTTACAAGTTTTTAATTGTAGTAACCTTATAGTTTTAAAGATTTTAGAATGGCTATTCATTATTGGAGTGGGAGGTATAACAGTTCAATTTTGCTGGGTTTCGGCAAACGTAGGTGTGTCTGTGAATGAGGAGACAGATTCACTGGAAAAAAATTCTGTAGCCGAGTTGCTACTTAAAAGATATCCCATTCTCATCCTTTCTCTGTAAAGATTGTTTACCTTACATTAAGAATTTGATTTCTAATAATTAGCAACAGCATTGGGAAAGTTTAATTGAAAATAAAATGAGAGTAATAACAAAGTATGACATAATTCCCCGAAAATGGGAGACTTCTCTTTGTCGTCTCTGCATTGGTCAAACTCGGATAACATATGAATTTCTGCTATCTGTCCAACACCAGCCATATTGTGATGATTGTTTGGTACCCTTGACAGTGAAGTATTTGTTGACGGAATGCCCATCTTACAGTACCGGAAGAAATACACATCTGTTTGTGGCTCGAGGTGAGGATGGCAGGTTCATCCTTGCCAAGATTCTTGGACAAGATGTGTTGTATTTTCCTATCGTTATTTTTAGATTTATTTCAGAATCTGGTCTTCTGGAAGCTGTTTAACCTTTATGATATCTCTGCTTTTATGGTTTTTATTGATTATTCTTTTATTCTTTATTTATAATAGATTATATCGGCGTCAATGTCCTTAGATGTCAGGATACCAGAAAAGTTTAAATCAATCAATCAATCAATCTACTTTGGTTGACAAAGATGCGAATATCTGTGTTTTCCTTCAAAATAGATTATTCTTTGAAAATATTCTAATAAGTCTTTAGATATTAGAGTAATTCAGTCTGATTTGAAATACATTATTTACTCTAATAAAGTTCGTACTATGGAAAGAGTTTTTTTTTTTTGGGGGGGTGGGGGGGGTGGGGGGGGGGGGGGGAATGCTTGTTTCAATCAAACATTACTTTATTTCACAAGGTGAATATAAAACAGCCAGCTTGTTGTACGCTTCACTCTTTTATATATACCTATGAAATACTAAATGGTGCTAATACAAGTCTCCTGTTTAAAGTCTATTGCATTCCAAGTTTTCTACTTAAATATATCTTAGTCGAAATGCAACTTTTATAGTTACTGGAGAGATTAACCAGAGAAACGAAAAATGTGGTTGAGGTC
>NW_027170236.1:20000-42500 GCF_036898095.1 Palaemon carinicauda | reverse complement strand
GGGAACCTCTGCGTCACAGTTACGTGATTAAGTAACACTTCTTCGAAACTCTCTGAAGGAAGGGAAGAAGTTCCTCTTTTTTTCAAGAGTAAACGGGTTAATTAAGCACATCTGTCAATTCATTGTACCACCAAATTTAGGCTGAAACATTCATTGCTGTAGTTTCATGGAAATTCATAAGCCGGTTTGTTAGATATTTGGGAAAAAAACACTATTACACGGCCTCTGGAAACGAGAGTAGTATGGGTGGGCCTGATAAGCACAGCTTTGCTGATCATGTCGATACACAAAACATTCCAATACGTAAAGTTATCCCTGGTCAGAAAAGGATATATATATATATATATATATATATATATATATATATATATATATATATATATATATATATATATATATATATATATATATATATATATATATATATATGAGGGTAAAACGTATTATCTAAAACCCATTATTCAAAACTTCTGATACATTTTATGAATCTTAAACAGTGAGATCATGTAACAGTTAAATTACATAATGAACTGTCTGCCTTAACCTATAATAGTGATGATGATAATATTAAACAATATATTAACCCTTATATTAACACACCATCCCAGACAAAGATATCAAAACCTATGGTACATTTCAAAATTATTCATAGAAACAAGATGATGATGTTTACAGATATAGATTTTTGCTAAACTATTAATATTGATATATCTTTTGTCTTACAAATATCTCTGGTATTTGATAGTAATGAAGGAGAATTGGTGTAGTGCTTATTATTATTATTATTATTATTATTATTATTATTATTATTATTATTATTATTATTATTATTATTATAAAAATAAAGCTACAATCCTCAATGTTTTTATTATTTTCTTATTAGGTAAATTGACGAAGCCTCCTGCGAGACACTGATGAAGAATTCAGAAATAAAGTGAATTCTAGTTACTTTTTAATTCTAATTAAGAATTTGATTTAGCCATTCCGTTGTCTGTGTACAAGTTGGGAAATCTTTGAAGATATTACCAACCGAATCTTGAAATAGTTTGTACGACACTGACGAAAATAATTCAAATTTGTAGGAATTCTTGTACACTGAGTACCATTTTAGATATTATTTACTTATTGTATAGATATTTATTGATGTAATAAAAACCTTTTAACTGTAAACATATAAAATAATACGTTAAGACAAAGTTTAATCCACTAATTAAACGTATGAAATAATTCTTTTCCTATTTCGTCTGCTCAAAACTTACGATGACGTCATCCCAACACCTTATTTTAGTGTCCTTGCAGCAGTCAGGAGTACCAACCTATGAAACCTCAAAAGACGATTAATCACAAAAAATATGATTTATTGAGCTTGTTTATCAACACCAATTATTAGGAATCCATGTAAAGAATATAATTTAGGATTCGTTATACATAATCATACAAGCCACTTATACATTATTATTTTTATATTGTATCGTATTCTGTTGGTAGTTAGGGTCTTCATTTCGCTTATGATGGGCCAATGCATTATTAGTTTAGGGGAAAAATAAAGTCAGCCTTACTTAAAATGTCGTTAGTTCAATCATATTAGCCTTAATATAAGTATTCAGCAGAACAGTTTAGGAAATTAATTCTAAATGCAAATACTGAAATTTATTTGAAACTATAACTTCCGAGAAAATTGCAAATATGACAATTTTCTAACACCCTTCCTCCCCTGCAGTTAACCAGAACAACCAAGCTTCTCTCAGAGGCCAATAGATGGAGTTGGAAACTTGTTTATAGTTATAATTATCGGGAATTTTGTTAGGAGAAATACCAAAAAGTGACCACGTGGCCAACTAGATATATGAATGCAATATATCATATGACAAATATCTACTCTAATCTGAATGCAAAATTACCTATCAAATATTACCTTTTGTATATAGGAATTATTATAGTATTTGGTAATGGTAAGTTAAGATATGCAATGAGATTATTGTTATTATGTTGAACAACAATGATTCTTATCATTACCAGGATTCATTAGCTAAATTTATCAAAGGATAGCTAGTGCCTTATGATGCGCAGTGCCTATCTAACTAAGGCAAGGGACCCCTTGCCAGTCCATACTGATTCCAGTAAGATCATCCGCCGGGCATCGAGAGTAGAAACTGAAGAGGCATCTTGTCTATAGCAATAATATTTAGTTTGTCTTGGAATTGAACTGTGTATGAGAGAGAGAGAGAGAGAGAGAGAGAGAGAGAGAGAGAGAGAGAGAGAGAGAGAGAGAGAGATTTTCAGTGACAATTTGAAAATTTGATTCAATGTAAAAATTTGTTATATCTGTGAAGTAGGTTAAAAGTATCAGTATGGTGAGATAGGTTTTTATCAGTGAGAGTTAATGTGTTCAGTACCCAACTTCCTGCATAGCGAGAAATTGTCGAATTTAAGTTTTTTTTTTTTTTTTTCACTGTAACCAGATGAAAGTCATGAGGCTACATAAGGTAACCAATGTTGTGTTAGACAGAAAACAAGGTTCAAATGTTAAATTCAATCAAATAATAATTCTTTGCACGCATAGATACTGCGTATATTTAAGGGACGTTTATTTAACAAATATTCTTTTTCTAGATTTGTTTGAATTATTATTAGGGTTTATTTACAGAAGCGACATCGGTTTTAACAAGTGTCCTTGTGTGTGAATCCTGTAAACTTGTAAAGAATGGCAGCAGTATTATTATTAGGTTTTGATTTAGATTTATCAATTGACTCACAAATTCAACCAACACCTGTGCTATCTCTCTCTCTCTCTCTCTCTCTCTCTCTCTCTCTCTCTCTCAAATGGGTGTTGTATAGTCATGCTACCTGCTAATACATTTTATTTCCTCCCTATAATCACTACGTCATTGACTTTGGATTAATTCAAGGATTCAGTGGAATGAAGTTATCTCAGCCTCAGTTGCATAAAAACTAAAACCAAACCAAACCAACCAAACCAAACCCAAAACCAAACTGAACTAAACCACCAAACTAAAACCACCAAACTAAAACCAAACCAAACCCAAAACCACACCAAACCAAACCTCACCCATACCAAACCCAAACCAAACTAAAACCAAACCCATACCAAACCCATACCAAACCAAACCGAACCTCAAATTAAACCAAACTAAAACCAAACTAAACCAAACCCAAACTGAAACCAAACCAAACCAAACCGAACTTAACCCACAGTAAACCAAACTAAACCAAACCAAACCAAACAAAAAACCAAACCAAAAACCAAACCCATACCAAACCAAACCAAACCTCAAACTAAACCAAACTAAAACCAAACCGAACCAAACCCATACCAAACCCAAACTAAAACCAAACCAAACCAAACCCAATCCAACCCAACCCAACTTAACCCAAACTAAACCAAACCAAACCAACCCCTAAAACCAAACCCATACCAAACCCATAACAAACAAAACCAAACCTCAAACTAAACCAAACTTAAACCAAACCAAACACAATCCAACCCAACCCAACCCAACTTAACCCAAACTAAACCAAACCAAACCAAATCAAAAACCAAACCCAAACTAAAACCAAACCAAACTAAAACCAAACCAAACCAACCCAACACAACTTAACCCAAACTAAACCAAACCCAACCAAAAACCAAACCCATACCAAACCAAACCCAATCCAAACCAATAAAGTTTGATAAAATGTCATTTAACACACACTCACGTGTATATATATATATATATATATATATATATATATATATATATATATATATATATATATATATATATATATATATATATATATATATATATATATACTTTTTGAGGGAAGATCCCTTAACGTTGTGAAATAGTTTGTGTATCGCTATGACCAGCAAGAATGTACTATAAAACATATTAATTCTGTTACATCCTTTAAATTCGTTGGCTCAAAAATACTGAAGTTATTATATAGATTGATTACAGCCAGTAACTTTCTGTATGCAAAATACAGCAGCTTTCTTTGGAAGACCCAACCACCTGGTTTGCTTGTTTGCCAAGAAAGTCTTTCAGTTCTTTAATTCTACGATTTATTATGATTTTAAATTTTGCTTTTATCCAATTTAAAATTTGGCATATTGATTTACATAAATTTAGTATTAATTTGTCAAATATATTACTGAATATATCACTGGCCATGATATAATTTTGCTTTAAAAATATCATCTGAAGTCAAAATTGACTGGAAGACTCCAGCCAATAGGAAAACAGCTTCTAAGCATCTTAGCCAAAGAATGAAAGTTTAAGCCAATGAGAGACTGGCTTACAAAGGGCTTATGTTGGAGGCCTCTGGTTGGCTGATGGAATATACAATGGTTTTCAGAGCATTTCCCTACGAGCCCTGGAGGTGTGAAGGTCAGTTAAGTGTTGGGTCCTGAAATTGATTTTTAAATTTATATATACATTAGGATTTTAATTTTTCATGTGTATTACTAATGTATTTTTAATTTTTGATTATTTATTCGATTTACATAATAACAATGTAATAAAAATAATGATTTCTGATGTAATTAGGTTATATTGATGTAATTCAAATTAATACTGATGGGGGAACAGGCGTCTATGTACCGTTGGCTGTTATGTACCACCGGCTTCTATGTACCATCCCTGGCTGCTATGTACCATGCATGGCTGCTATGTACCTCATAAAGTATTAACACATAAGTACCTTTTAAACTTGTTCGTACCCCTTTTGTTCAACTTTTAAGTGTCCACAGTTTTATAAAGAAGGATGAAACAGGTTCCATTGTGCTTTGTCCTAATGTCAAGAAGAAAGAACAAGGACTACGTAGCTGCCCTAAGAAAAATCACTGAGTTAACACCAACATCAGTTTGTGAGGTTGTGGATTTTAAGAAAGCACTATGGTCGGCAGTGCGATTGTGCCTTCCCGAGGCTTCCATTCATGGCAGCAGGTTTCACTGGGCCCAAGCAGTGTACAGAAGAGTAAAAACACTAGGTCTACAAAATGCCTATATTAATCAACTCGCTGTAAGACAATTCATCCAGCAGTTAATGGCGCTGCCAAACTTTTATATGTATATATATATATATATATATATATATATATATATATATATATATATATATATATATATATATATATATATTCTTTTATTTTGTATTAATGCAAGGTCACCAATGAATAACAATTATCCTTAAAAAATACTCTTTCTAATGACGGCCGAAGTGACTAGGGTGGTTGGTCCGAGTTGCCCGAAGTGACTAGGGGTGGGTGCCTTAGTGACTCATGTTGGGGCCGTAGTGACTAGGGTCAGAGGCCGAAGTGACTGGGGCCATACTGGTTGAGGCCCTTAGTGACTGGCAACCCTCCATCACATATAGAGCCAGCTTTTCGCCATATCACTAGCCATCCACTTCCTGATCAACGATTAAAAGAGCTCATTACTTATTATGATAAAATATGGATTAGGAATGAGATGCATCTTCCACATTCTTGGAGCTGTTACAAACGCCCTGTTCAGACTAACAATGATGTAGAAGGGTGGCACCATGCGATTAACAGAGTAGCAAAAACCAATTCAATTAACATGTACTTCTTAATTAGTATTCTCCATGATGAAGCCAGTAGAATTCCCATCATTGTAAAACTAGTTAAAATAAAGAAAATGCACAGATACCAATGGAAGCATGATGTCGAAAAGCAAATTGCCCTTGATGACCTCTGAATGAAATATGAGAACAAATTCATATCAACATCAGACTTTCCAAACTGCTGTGCCGATCTGATGGATCATGTAGATGAATAAGAATGTAGCAACAATGTAGCATGCTGAATTCTATTGCTTGACAACTTTTAATCATTGTATGCAATTTTAATATGTTTATCATTATTGTATGGTTTTTTGTTTATGGTTGTGCTGTTTGGATGAAATATGACAACAAACATTGTATTAACAATATGCAATGTTAATGGCTTTGTGTTTTATCTCGTGTGTTCTTACTTGGTATCTGGTACATAGTAGCCTTGTTTGGTGCATACAAGTCAAAGTAGTGGTACATGAGAGCCAGTACATAGCAGCCCAACAATGGTACATTTAAGCCAAACAAGTGGTACGTAGGAGCCGGTACATAGCAGCCGACGGTACATAGCAGCTAGCATTCACTGATGGCATTCATTTCTATGGGCTTAATCTATTGATATAATTAAGTCATTATTGAACAGTTCTTATATTATTCTCTAAGTAATTAGTTAAGTAAATGTATTAAATCGTAATTAAGTACTTAATAATTTGCAAGTGTAATTGTTATTCATTATATAACTATTCATTTATAGGAAGTTTTGACCATTTAGGCCTATTTGTGGTTTTAAATGCCCCAAGCATTCGTATTTAAATCCCCAGGATTCGTGGTTAAATCCCCCACAGGTTTATGGGATGAATCCGCCATGATTTTGGGGAAAATAACCCCACAGAATTCGGTGATAAATCCTCCAGCATTGTGTGGTAAATCACTAGGGTTTTGTGGTAAATCCCCCAGGATTTTGTGGTAAATCCCTCAAGGAAACATTAAACTTGAGGTCAACAATGTTCTTGTATTCGCGGAATCTGTTGGTTCAAATCGAGTTCTAAAGTTAGCGACCAACAGGTGGACTATAATTGAACCTTCTCCTTCATGAGGCTCAATACTATACAGTATTCTAGAAGTTTTATTCCATCTGTGACCAAGTTGTGGAATGATCTTCCTAATCTTAGGGTAGTTGAATCCGTAGAACTTCAAAAGTTCAAAGTTGCAGCAAATGTTTTTATGTTGACCAGGCTGACATGAGTCTTTTCATAGTTTATATATGACATATCTGTTTTGACGTTACTGTTTTTAGAATAATTTATTGTTAACTTGTTCTCATCCTTTATTCATTTCCTTGTTTCCGTTCCCCACTGGGCTATTTTTCCCTGTTGGAGCCCTTGGGCTTATAACATCTTGCTTTTCTAACTGGGGTTGTAGCTTGGCTAATAATAATAATGATAATAATAATAATAATAATAATAATAATAATAATAATAATAATAACTACTTCCAGTTGAAACTGGAAAAATCTATTTTAAAAATCCTGTTTTTTTTTATAAATAAAGTTAGTTAAACTTCAAATTTACGTTCATTTTAATGGGTTGATTTTCAAAATAGCTTGATGAAAATGGGCTAAAGAATTATACCTTAATTTTCCCATTTAATTTATTACCTCCGCCAACGATGTTGGGAGGAGTGCTATGTTTTACCCCCTGTGTGTGTGTTTGTTTGTTTGTGAACAGTTTCCTGGCAATAATTTTAATCGTAGAGTAATGAAACTTGTAAGGATCAACTGTTATGTAAAAATCTGGAAATTATTAAATTTTGAAATTCACATAATCAGCCATAAGTTTGGACATCGTTGTCATATTTCAGTGTATGAAAATCCACTCCAATTAATACATAAGGCAAAAGGTCAAGGTCAAGGTCGAGCAAAAGGTCAATGAATAAGCAGCCCCAGTGGAGGTCTGCCCTCACTGAGTGCCCCTCTAGTTCTCTAATGCTCACATTAACCTTTTTTTATTCATTGATAAGGTCAACTAACGTCGTCTGTACTTTTATTATTTCGGATATTTCCTTCTATTTAGTGCAATTGTTGCTTATTTAACTAATTCCTTTGCATTTATTTGGAGTAATTAACAGAAGAGTATAATAACAAACGAATCATTCAGTAGAGATGACATTTACTGCTCCAGAAGGACAGAATGGCCAGTCTGTACAGGAGCAGTAATCTAGGTCTGTATTGAGTAAGTGACCTCTGACATGACTCTTGTTAGATTGACCTTTTAAAGATTTCTACACTGTTGAAATCAATTTCGGTGTAGGTCATGTGACCAATGACCTTTCAAAGAGCTATAATAATCACCCCCTCACCCCCGCCTTTGTTGCTTACACTTAGGGTGAGGTTTGGGGTGTCTTTTAACTGGCCGCTCAGAGTAGGGGTGTTAGGCTCTTAGTATTACATAGCGTATTTTCTATATATCCAAATATCCTCATTTTCAAAATTTTTTTTAATATAATTTGGTCATTGAGGACAATATGGAAATAATCACGTAAACGTAAACCATTTAAAATGCAACGCCATACACACTTGCTCTTAAAATCAGCTCTGTTCATGTTTGCGATATGACAACAACAGTTTAAAAACGATCATTTATCGAGAATTGTACGCAGTTGTTTTTAGGAATATTAAGCTTGTGTTTATCCCTCGAGTTCTCGTTATAGCTGATGTACATTTATGAGACTGTCACGATGCTAGAGAAATCTCAATCAATCAATCAGTCAGCCGTGATAGTCCAACGATTGATGGTTAGATAGTCAGTGGAGAGATTATCAAAAGCGAATATATTGTTACCGTTCATACAATGCAAGAAGTTCCAGCAGTCTCGATCTGAAATAACATAGTATACATTTTAATTATTAATTCACTATAGATATTTAAGCGTTGGAGGTATAGTTATTTTACTTGAAGGGCTGCTTTTCTGGTCCTATCCCACTGTGGACCACTTCTCTGTACAGCACCTTCAGTCGATTTTTTATATGCATTCCAAGGCATTCAGCATTTCACACAACGCATATTGCTCGTTTATTGTCTAATCCAATTTATCGAAGTACTTAGAGTGCAAGAAAGTCTTCAGTTTCCTCTTGAAAGCCTTAATAATATATTCAGTCTTTCTGATATCTAGGGGGAGCTTATTTCATAGTCTTGTGGCCGCATATTTAAAGCTCTAGAGCCTACCGTAGACATATATCTAGGTTCCAATAGTTTGAGACTATCTGTAACTATTCTCGTGTCGACACTATTTGTTGGCTGCTCAATGTAGCAATTCTCTTGGATATTCTGGACGTCCGGTTCTGATAACTTAGAGGGTTATTGTATATATTCTAAACTAAGTTCTTGCTTTAATAGGTTGTCAGTGTAAATCAATTAGGGTAGAGTAATCTAACATTTCTCTCTCTCTCTCTCTCTCTCTCTCTCTCCTCTCTCTCTCTCTCTCTAAACAAGGTAGCACGTGTACCGGCCTGTTTTATTTGTCTATATCAATCCGAATACAGCCATATCAACTCACGCTGAAACTTGAACAGATTTCCCGTGGTAATATTCTTGATGAGTCTTTGATCAGTTTAATATAATACTTTATCATATTCAAGTTGTTTAATTAATCCACGTTAACATTTATTGAATCTTAGAATGAACTATAGTGATATGGTGCAAGCTGCAGTTTTGTCTCAAATAATGGTTGGTTTAAAGTTCCCAAGTTTATGATTTTATTTTCAAGTGTTTATGTAGGAAAAAAAATACATATAATAAACTTTCGTAATTTAAGTGAAGGAAAATATGAACTTCGTTACCATTCATGGACAATAGAATAAGGTCACCATTTACACTCTCATGGGATGAATTAAAGTAAATGAGTAGAGAAATGTTATAAATTGTGTTGTCACTCTTGTGGGTTCAACAGCCTTAATATCCCCCCCCCTCTCTCTCTCTCTCTCTCTCTCTCTCTCTCTCTCTCTCGTCTGGGTTGAAGTAGCTATTTTCATTCTTAGGCTTTACTATACAGTATATATATATATATATATATATACATATATACTATATATATATATATATATATACACATATATGGATTGTGCCTTTACTGTTCTTCACGCTGTTCACTGCAAGCATCCACTGCGAAGAATGTTCTCCCCGGCCTTAGCGCTGGGCTAAATGTTAAGCTGTCATGTGGACGTCATTTAATTCTATTAACAATCCCGAGAGTTGACAGTTTCGAGAGAGTACAGTAGTTTTGTCTCACTGATGAGACCTCCCCCTTCTCTCTCTCTCTCTCTCTCTCTCTCTCTCTCTCTCTCTCTCAATACAATATATTTCTCGTGTTATGGCTTCGATAAACATACTCTATTAATTAAAATAGCCAATGAATACTGCTAATGAAGAAATCTATGATAATTAGCATTTAATAAAAATGGTGAAACTAATATATTTTCAAAAATCTTACAAACGGTTATATTTAAGCAAAGAGAATCAAGCATTTTCAAAGGTTGTAAAAGATGCTAAAAATTATCCCGTGCCATAAAAGGAGTTATACCTTTTTGCACTAGAGTGCAAAGAGTGGTTGCAAGTTTTGATGCGCATTCTAGAGTTTCATTGATCCCAGACCCCCGAGTGTTGTTATGGATTTTGACCAAATTCATTTATATAAGTATTTGCAAAGCAAGGTTGCTTACAGTAGGCCAGTGCTTTCATTTATGTGGGTTGTGTGGTAAATTGTTCATTTAGCGCTGTTTGTCATTGCTTGGAAAACTCTCTCTCTCTCTCTCTCTCTCTCTCTCTCTCTCTCTCTACGCCTTAAAGAGACTTGATTTACCTATAATTAGATTAATTTATAGTCAGAATAGAGATGGAGGGTAGGTTGTGTAACACCCTTAAACATTTAGTGTAGATGCAACAGTTCCTCCTTTACTTAAACCAGATGGCTCAGTCACTCACTGTCCAAAGGAAAAGGCAACCCTTTTGGCTGATGTTTTTGACAGTAAACAGAGTAATGAAAAACTTGAACTTCCTCATTCCTGTATTCCTGAGGCTAAAGTAACTAGTTTAGCTTTTCGATCTCGTGAGATTAAAGCTCTGTTGGTGGAGCTTGATGCTTAAGGTGGTGTAGACCCAAATGGTATTTTTCCTTTGTTTTTTATAAAGACAGCAGATTTCTTAGCTCCAAAATTATCTGTTATTTCCCACAAGTTAGTAAGAAGAGGAGCTTTTAGCACTAGTTGGAGAATTGGTAATGTTACTCCTCTATGTAAATGTGTTTGTGGTAGCTCAAATCCCACTGATTACCGCCCAATTTCCATAACTCCCATATTATCTAAAGTTTTTGAACGTCTTCTGGCAAAACGTCTTAATAGGTTTGCTGAAGGTAATCATCTACTCCCTAGTTTGCAATTTGGTTTTCGTAAAGGCCTTGGAGCATGTGATGCCCTTCTCACAATCTCCAATGCTGTACAGAAATCCCTTGATTGTGGTCGGGAAGTTCGTATGATTGGCCTTGATTTTAGTGCTGCCTTTGACCGTGTTAATCATGAGGCCCTTGTTTTCAAACTGAAACAGTTGGGAGTGGGTGGGTCGTTTCTTAGCATTATTACTGATTTTTTAAGTAATAGATCTCAAAGAGTTGTTGTTGATGGGCACCATAGTGATTATAGGAATGTGATATCCGGTGTTCCACAGGGTAGTGTTCTTGGCCCATTACTTTTCATACTATATACACATGACATGTGGTTTGGCCTAGAAAACAAGCTTGTTGCATATGCAGATGATGCTACTCTCTTTGCATCAATTCCATCCCCTGAATGTAGATCTAGGGTTGGTGTATCCCTTGATAGAGATGTAGCTAGAATTAGTGCATGGTGCAAATTATGGGGTATAAGTTGAATCCTAACAAAACTCAAAGTATGATTGTAAGTAGGTCAAGGACGGTGGCTCCTCAACATCCGGATCTCAGTATTGATAATGTTTCTTTAAATATGTATGACTCTTTCAAAATTTTAGGTGTGATTCTCGACAGTAAATTTACTTTTGAGAAACATATAAGGTCTGTGTCTTCTTCAATTGCACAAAAAATAGGCTTATTGAGAAAGTCTTTCAAGATTTTCGGTGATGAATCTATTCTGAAGAAGTGTTTTAATTCTTTTATTCTATCTTGTTTTGAGTATTGTTCTCCTGTCTGGTCTTCAGCTGCTGATTCTCATCTTAATTTGTTGGACAGAAACTTACGGTCTATTAAATTTCATATTCCTGATCTAGATATTAATCTCTGGCACCGTCGTTCAATTAGTTCATTATGCTTGTTGCATAACATTTTTCATAACTCTGACCATCCTTTACATTCAGATCTCCCTGGACAATTCTATCCTGTTCGTAATACTAGGCAGGCAGTTAATTCTAATAGCCAGGCCTTCTCCATCACGAGGCTCAATACTACGCAGTACTCTAGAAGTTTTATTCCAGCTGTTACCAAGTTGTGGAATGATCTTCCTAATCGGGTGGTTGAATCAGTATAACTTCAAAAGTTCAAAGTTGGAGCAAATGCTTTTTTGTTGACCAGGCGGACATGAGTCTTTTTATAGTTTATTTATGACATATTTGTTTTTGATGTTGTTAATAGTTTATATATGACATGTCTGTTTTGACGTTGTTACTTATTTTAGAATGATTTATTGTTAATTTGTTCTCATCATTTATTTATTTCCTTATTTCCTTTCCTCACTGGGCTATTTTTCCCTGTTGGAGCCCCTGGGCTTATAGCATCTTGCTTTTCCAACTAGGGTTGTAGCTTGGATAGTAATAATAATAATAATAATAATAATAATAATAACAGGTATTTAAAACGAGAGAGAGAGAGAGAGAGAGAGAGAGAGAGAGAGAGAGAGAGCTTCATAGTCATATTTTCATGGAGAAAAGGGGCTAGATAAAATCATTTTTTCTTTGTGAAGCCGTTTTCCTCAACACACACACAGCCATAGGCTATTTGTTCATAACATTTCGTTGTTATACTGATAATTTAAGTATTGAAAAATCGGTTCTTGGTCCTTTTAACATATTGATTTGTTCTTTCAGACATTGCTCGACATAACCAGCCGAAATAGCAGGATCATAAAAGGGTGCTGGGCTCTGTCTGATCGGTCCTGGAGCCACGTAGTATCAGGAGGCAGTAGGAAGAGACTGGTCAAAATATAGACAGTAAGTAATCTAAAAACTGAAGTTTTAATATAATCATTTGTATTTAGATGGTATCTTTTGCTATCAAAAGACTTGTTGTATACTTAGGGATACCCAATGCGTGGATTTAAGGATTTAGGCAATTTAATGTTCATGTAATCGCATTATTTAATTCAATATTTTTCCGTGGGAAATTTTTGGTGGAAAAGGATAGTCTCTGTTGCATTTGGGTGTGGGAATGGAGGTATTTTTTTTTATGTATATTCGTAGTGTTAGCTAATTAACTAATTGAATTTCGTGTTACGGTTTTTTTATTACCTCCGCCAACGAAATTGGAAGGTTATGTTTAACCCCCCTGTTTGTGGTTGTTTGTTTGTGCTTGTGTGTGTGTGTGAACAGCTTCCTGTCCCGAATTTCAATCGTAGAGTAATGAAACTTGCAGGGATTAACTGTTATGTAAAAGCTCGAAATTATTAAATTTTGGAAGGTCAAGGTCAAAGGTCAAGGTCACAGTCAAGCAAAATGTCCAATTCACGCAATCAGCCTTATGGCTGATTGTTTGAACATCGTTGTCACAGAGACTTCAAACTTGGTTCATATATGAGTGTATGAAAATCCACCCCAATTAATACATGTTAAGGTCAAAGGTCAAGGTCAAGGTCGAGTGAAAGGACGGGAAATAAGCTGAATATAATCTACCTATAGTGAAGTGGAAGTATTGTGCATTCTCTTTCTCTCTCTCTCTCTCTCTCTCTCTCTCTCTCTCTCTCTCTCTCTCTCTCTCTCTCTCTCTCTCTTTACGATAATTTCCCCATATAGCTTTGTATTTCTCCAAACTGACTTGTACTGTATATATTTTCTTAATTTTTATTATAATTAATGATTCATCTATAGAATCTGATTCATCTATAGAATCTGATTCATCTATAGAATCTGAATCATCTGAATTTAATTCATAAATTAAACAAAATCGAAAGTTAATGGAATTATCATTGGCGGAAAAGGCCGTAACATAAATGGTCTCCTCACCGACAATAATAGAATTTTCCCCATATCTCATTTTATTCCTCCACGATTAATTGTACCAACATTTACCATATTTCTTCATTTTTATACATTTTTACGATTCATCTGCATAATATGGTTCATTTGGATTCAGTTTATGAATTCAAAATTTGAATTATTTTTGTAGTTGTCGTCGGCGAAAAGGCCGTTACCAAAATGGTCTCTTCACCGACAGTATCCATATTTTTCCTATATCTCATTTTCTTCCTCCACGCTTATTTGTACTAACTTTTGCCATATTTTCTTCATTTTCTATATATTTTAAGATTCATCTGCAAAATATGATTTAATCTGAAAGCAATTTATGAATTTATTATGCGATTAATTAATAGAATTTTCTTCGGTGAAAAGGCCGTCTATCTACGATCTATCAACCATTGCTTTGAAACTCATGACGTCTTAACGTGATATTTCTATAGTTTTATTTATAAGTTTAGTCTATTTGCAAATCATTAATTATATTTATGTTGATTTACGTATTTGTGGATATTTTGCATAATATAATTATCTCTGCCAACGAAGTTTGAAGGAGGTTATGTTTTACCCCATATTTGGGTTTGTTTGTGTGTGTGTGTGTGTATGTGTGTATGTGTGTGTTTGTGAACAGCTTCCTGGCCACAATTTTAATCGTAGAGTAATGAGACTTTCAGGGATTAACTGTTATATTAAATGCTGGAAAATATTAAATTCTGAAAGGTCAAGGTCAAAGGTCAAGGTCAAGAAAAATGTCCAATTCACGTAATCAACCATAACTTTGGACATCGTTGTCACAGAGACTTCAAACTTGATTCATATTTGAGTGTATGGAAATCCACGCTAATCAATACATTTAAGGTTAAAGGTCAAGTTCAAGGTCGAGTTAAAAGGTCATTAAATAAGCTGTTGCAGGGAAGGTCTGCGCTCTGAGTACCCCTCTAGTTAGTGAATATGTACACACACACACACACACACACACACACACGTCTGGATAAGTTTTGTCAATCTTCAAGCCAAGATGGATGATTTACAGTCGGGATGCACAATTTCTTTACTTATGTTGTGGTGTGATTGTGTTTTATATGATTGTACGAAGGTTTAAAGTACTTGAACATATGATTTTCAAATGTGGTATAGTTTTCACGAGGTATGGAACCTGGCCGGCTCTTCCCTCTCTTTTTTCCGGGGGTTTAGAGACCTGTAAGAATGTAGACTGCCCTTGGAAATTGTTAAATCTTTAGAATTTTCATATTTTTTATGGGTTCTAGATATAACTTATGAATCTGCTATAAAGAATTCCGCAAAAGAGCTTGGAGTTTTAAATTACTTTTTTCATACTTTATCGTAATTGAATTCCTGAAAAGCTATGTAAGGTGAGAGAGAGAGAGAGAGAGAGAGAGAGAGAGAGAGAGAGAGAGAGAGGAGAGAGAGAGAGAGAGAGAGAGAGTGATTTTATGCATTTTTAAGTTTTTCCCTTCCATTTGACAATTTGTATACTGAAGGACAGTCTTTAATTGAAAAGGAGTTTTAGCGTTACACTTTCGTTTTAGCCCCACTGACAGAAGGTGAAATTCTCTCTCTCTCTCTCTCTCTCTCTCTCTCTCTCTCTCTCTCTCTCTCTCTCTCTCTAATGAAAACCTGAATTGTAAACCAATCGTTATGATTACACTGCAACCGCCTGCATTTAACACCAGGCGAAGAATCGAATTCATGTTAATTGTTCATTTTTGTACAATTATCTTGGATGGAAGTAGCAGTTGTGTACTTGTGTGCGTAGTACACTCTGACAGATTCCTGTTACTTGGGGACTTTCTGGTACACTGCTCAATCTTTTATTTTATCAAATCTATTTGTGTTACTTTTCATTTTATTTTTGCCAAGTATGATTTATTCTTTTGTATGCATATATTTTCCTTTAAACAATCTCATTTGTCTATATTTTAACATTGAGTGGACTTATGGAAGCTATGAATATGTAGGCGTAGTATGGAGGGAAGGGCTGTCGGAAGGCGGTTGGCGAAATTGCTATGGTTGTCCATTTGCCACCCATATGATTTCCGTTGTGGACCCAAGAATCTTCTATAGTACAAGGTATTATGGAATATTTGTAATGCCATGGTGTTTGTGAAGTATTTCAGATGGGTTGTCCTCTTGACAAGTTTGGCCAAATGTTGGAATATGCAAATTTTGGCCGCCATTATTATATAATTCTATTTTGTTCAATATCTCTAGAAACTGGCAAGATAACTTGTCATATGGAATGTCCATACCCATGGTTTTTATGGTCAGAGATTAATATAATGACACAAAAACAGTTGTAAAATGTGTAGTTTTACTTGTGCAGACCTTTTGAGAAAAATATTCAAATCTTATAGAAGTAAATGAAATTCGAACATATTGCAAATGGTTCTTTCAAGTTAAAAGGTAATGCTTATGTTCATATTCTATACTGTCTAGATAAAAACCTTCACCTAGGTGTTGCAAGTGACACTGGGAATCTGATACTACATCATCTCGAATCTTGTACAATATCTGTGCTACAACTTACTAATATGATAAGTAGAAATGTGTAATACTGGACACGTTGACACACATCCGGATCTATCTCTTGAAAGAAAAAATGCATCCCAGCCAATGTGACTGTATCATTCTAACTCAGGACATTGATAAAGCATACAAACAAGTCAAAAGTTAACATTTCTTCGAACCTAGCAAAAACAATTAAGCTAGTCAGTGTCTGACTCATCCTCAAAATTGTCACTGTCCTTTTCATTTGCTTGATCACTTGCTGTGGATGGGTTATGACATCCGTCTGTGCCTCCACACATACAGTAAAAAGTGCAGGATAACTGGGTCCTTTGACATGAGCAGGTTGTAGAGCTGCAGGCCTTGCCCTCTGCTTTGTAACCACAACTAAGGACATCAATTAGGCCTGGAGGAGCTGGGGGATTAGCAGCTAATTTGGGTGTTGGGACTCTATCCTTCACCTGCCATCCGAACTTACTGATGTCCACTGTTGGAGGGCCTTGCTGATCAGCTGCTTTCAATAATATCATTTGGAGATGTGCCCGCTGTACATGGAGCAGAAGGTTGGCGTCTGTAGGAGCCAGGGCCATGATACGCATTGGTTTTCCTCTCTTCTTTGTATACATCTTGTAGCGAGCTGCATTCATTGAGGTCTCTGATGGTTGACCATATAATGTTGTAAAGAACTGTTGGCCTGTTTGCAAAAGGGCATTTTCTGAGTCATCTATCTCACCCAGTATCTCGGACAATCCAGGGAAGTTTCCTACCTGCGAGACATTGAGAGGACTGACTTTTCCTTTGTTAAATGGATAGAACACTGTGTCACAACCACTTAGTGCATGCATTTCTAACAGCTGCAAACACTTAGGACCAAGTTTCTCACTGGTTGCATTGATGTCTACAATGTCTCCATTCCAACGTTCCATCTGAACTTTACATGTATGGTGCAGTTGACATTTCCAAACCCAGTAAACCAGCAGTACTAAGACATCAGTATCATCACTGAGGATTCTGACTACTCTGTTACACTCGGCTGCCTTCAAGAAGTATGTTATTATTGTGACATCAGCTTCATCATGTAAAAAAACAACCGTCTTCTTGACTTTCTACCGTTATTTTATCTCCCATGTTGAAAGAGGATAGTACTCTAGACAGCTGCCTTTTGTTGTGTTTGTTCTTCATAATGGCGTTTCTATTTGGGAGTGGACTACTGATAGTCAGGTTGTAGTTGGTGCTACTTTCGCCACCACGTCGCCTTCTCTCATGGTCTTTGACTGATAGATCATGATACTTGTCAAAGACTAGAATCTTAACACTATCAGGAGGGTAGAGTGAAAGACGGTGCTTATTACTCTCAACAAGGATAGATGCATCAGCACTATGAGGCCATGCAATGTGATAAAGCAGCTGCTGTGCATCTACAGTAATGGTGTTTGGAGCCATTGGGTTTTGCTGTAGCACACCAAGACGTCTGGCAAGTACAGCTTTGTTGCCCTTACGCAAACAGCCATACTCATCAATGAGTGAGGAAGGGACAGCACACAACTCATACTGAAAGAAGCTTTCTAACTGCAGCTGACGCTGTTGACCAACCATAAGCAGTCGGAGAAATATGGCCTCCATGTCAAAGACAGTCTTGTTACCAACCTCGATTCCATGATTTAGCTGTTCCATTGTCTTGGTGGGGCTGGTAAGTTTTGCGTGGAATCCAGATGGCAGTGTCTTACGGAACGCTGTTGCCATCTTTTGTCCAAACAACAATGCATATTTAACATTGACTTCCTTTGGAGCAACCTGGCCATTTACAATGGTATGCTGGACAGCACTCTCAGCTTTCAGTGGGTGGGAGTGCTTTTCCAGCTCTGCAGCAATTCTCCCACGATCATCAGCATCAAGTTTCTGCCTTTTTTCACCTTCCTCTTTGTGTTTTGTCTGTGGTGTTGTATTGCAGATTTGGCCCAAATACAAATTTTCCATGTCATCAGAGAGGTAAGCAGAGATAGGGAATGAATCAATCCATTCCGTAACTAACTCTGGTGACAATGTCATACTTTTCATACCGCCCTTTCCTGTTTTATTGTAGTTAGCACAGACTTGCTAAAGGTGCTGCAAATAAAGATATAGAATTATATCACCTTTTATTTCAAGTTCTAGCATTTTGTTTCTGTCAATCACATGTTATCCTTATTTATTGGTAGTGTCATAGATTGGTGGTGTGTACACAGCAATTGAGAAATACCCATCCCTTTGGAGCAATATCACTCATTTGCTTGGTAACCTCTGGTCATATACTGTTCCTGCAGAAAGCTAATCCTCAATAGAGCTGCCTTGACGATTAGTACTATATTTCCGTTAAAAATAATCGAAGTATGCATGTTACCGCCTTCTCAGAAATGATGCCACGGGTCTAGGCCATATCATTTACAATACAAATGAGCCCCACACCTTAATTCTGGCAACCCATTTAACATTAGGTTCAAATATATACCTACAGCAACACATTTAATGTGTTTATGATATTCCTTGACCTTAAAAACATAGGTATAGACACCAAATTCTTCATGTTGTCATGCATAGAACCAAAGATGTAACAGAAAATAGATTTGTCAATAATGGCAGCTATAATTTTCATTTAACATAAATTGCCCAAAGTCATCATGAGGACAACCAACTTAAAAACCCTTAAAAATCCCTAAGGATTGCAAATCCATCAAGAAACCTTATACTATAGAACATTCATAGGTTACCCATTTTGGCAAATGGACTATGAGACCGGTTCTCTCTCTCTCTCTCTCTCTCTCTCTCTCTCTCTCTCTCTCTCTCTCTCTCTCTCTCTCTCTCTCTCTCTCTCTGTATATACAAGTCACACCGTCAAAGGCAAGATATTGCACAGAAAGAACGGATGAAACAAGACTTATTAAACACATTAGGCTTAGTCCTGTTGGTGCTTTCTTTGTTAGTCCATTTACTCTGCAGTCGTCGTTTAGCCCGAGAAAGAGTTACAACGAGAAAGGATAACAAATGAAGCAAATTGTAAATGGTTTCAAACGAAAACATTCTAAAATATTTATTTTAATGTTGTTACTGTTCTTAAAATGTTTAATTTTTCTTTGTTTCCTTTCCTCACTTGGCTATTTTCCCTGTTAGGGCCCCTGGGGTTATAGCATCCTGCTCAGGATACTTTTCAAACTAGGGTTGTAGCTTAAGAAATAAAAATGATGATAATAATACTGTGTAGAATTAAGGTTTCAAATTTTGCGTTCGTAAGCTCGTAAATTCTTCATAACAATTTATAATCATTTTTTTTTATACGGAGCTGTATTTATGACCTTATTTTCCCATTCATAAAAACCTTATCTACAAATTAGGTATTTATATATTTTGTTTTAATTATAGTCTCTCAGAACTTATCTTAAATGGCAGGTTATTTTTAAATTCTTCTGTAAATTTTGATACCTAGGTAAAAAGAATCTCTTAATATTATAATGATATAATTTCCAACATTGTTATTTGAAAAATAAATTATCATGAAAACGGGAGTAAATCTCAAGAAAAATTAAGCAAATCTAACAGTTGCTTTTTGTGTTCTCTGGAAGAGTCGGTCTCTCTCTTTTCTAATTTATGCCGGAACCCAGAACTTCAGACCTTAATGGGAAACCAAAATGCATATGGCTACCTTAGTGAAAGCCATTGACGCCTTCATGAAGGCTAGGAGAGCATGTAGGGAGTTTGTGTTCGCAGCCGCAACACTGAAACATAAGACAAGGAAGCTGATGTCTTCCAACATCTGGGGTAAAGACCTCTTCCCAGATGAGGTAGTTAGGGCATTAGAGAATCGAAGTACAAATGTTGATTGTTTTCATGCATCTTCTCGTAATTTTTCTGCCCCCATTATATAACAAACCAACAACAATTGATCTCTCTCTCTCTCTCTCTCTCTCTCTCTCTCTCTCTCTCTCTCTCTCTCTCTCTCTCTCTCTCTCTCATATACTTAAAAGCGAATTTCATAGGGAAAAAACCTAAAATTTTAGATATTTCATCAATTTCTTATTGCCAATTTTACCTTTTGTATGGTATAGAAGATCTTTTCAAGGTATATATATATATATATATATATATATATATATATATATATATATATATATATATATACATATATATATATATATATATATATATATATATATATATATATATATATATATATATATATATAATATATATATAATATATATATACATATATACACACACACACACACACACACATATATATATATATATATATATATATATATATATATATATATATATATATATATATATATACACTTCATATGAAACTGATCTTTTCAGGCTTCCTGAGTTTTAAGCCCTTCGTTTCCAACAATAGATTGCTGTTTTTCTCTCCTCTTCCCCAAAAATACTTCCTAATTCTTGTGTCTGTTTATATATATATATATATATATATATATATATATATATATATATATATATATATATATATATATATATATATATGTGTGTGTGTGTATATATATATATATATATATATATATATATATATATATATATATATATATATATATATATATATATATATATATATATATATATACATACATACATACATACATATATATATATAGACACATACACACAAGAATTCGGAAGTATTTTGAGGGAAGAGGAGAGAAAAACATAGTAATCTATTGATGAAAACGAAGGGCTTAAAACTAAGGAAGCCTAAAAAGGTCAGTTTCATATCAAGTGTAAAGATTCAACGTTCCAATGATGGAGTAAATATGAACATTTAAAAGAAATAATAATGGGAGTGAATCGTTGATTATTGTCTATGCATTCAGTCTCGCTATGAAGACGGACTTACATGTCTGACGGGAAATATTGACAACAGGTTTAGACAGGGCAAAATTTTTTGATGGAATGAGAAGCACATGCTATAGTGATAATGTCTTTACAAACAAAGTGACATAAAAGATGATATATTTTGTAAACAAAAGTCATCATAAGCATGCAATTTATGTATTAAAAACAACATTATTGATCAAAACGTTTTGAATTATGAGCAACTTCTGTTGTGAACTGTATCCCTGATTAGGATTAAGACGTTTGAGACTTATGTTGTTTAATCTTTGGCATATTCTAATATCTTTTAGGTTCTGTCTTCGTTACTTCTCTTGGATTATTCAGATCAAACTTCTTTATTTACTGGTGGCTTTTTTTTTTCTCAAATTTTGTACCCAACTTTAATAGAAGTTTCATGCTTCGTAACACTTCTTTGTAATGAAAAGCATTATGCCACTCCTCAAAAGCATTATTTGTAAGTGCCAGGTCATTCACTATGCTGTTATAATGTAGCTGCTGTTGTATTTCGTTTCATGGTTTTCCTTGTATGTATGGCCCATGTTGTACAACACCCAACCATGTCTTTTGAAATATGTTAGAAATTCATCTATTTCATCCACTAGAGAAGCAATGAGCTCAGCAAATAGATAACATATGCAATCAGAAGGAGCAAAGGCCAATTCTTGAGGCTGCTTTATAAGGAAATCATTAATAGTTTCCTCATTAAGCCTAGCAACTGGAATTTGCGCCAAAGGCATTGGCCAAAATGAGGAAATTATCCCTAAATGGTAGTTAGGGAATAGATTCTTGAAACTATTAATAGCGGTCTTTCGAAATCAACGCTAATTGAAGTTTGCATCAAATTACGATCTTTCAAATAATTAGAAATGAACTTGTAAGTTTTGCTGCTCCTTGCCATTAAGTAAGGTAATGCAGCTCCTTGCCAGTAAGTAAGGTAATGCAGCTCCTTGCCAGTAAGTAAGGTAATGCAGCTCCTTGCCCTTAAGTAAGGTAATGCAGCTCCTTGCCCTTAAGTAAGGTAATGCAGCTCTTTGCCAGTAAGTAAGGTAATACAGCTCCTTGCCCTTAAGTAAGGTAATGCAGCTCCTTGCCAGTAAGTAAGGTAATGCAGCTCCTTGCCAGTAAGTAAGGTAATGCAGCTCCTTGCCAGTAAGTAAGGTAATGCAGCTCCTTGCCCTTAAGTAAGGTAATGCAGCTCCTTGCCCTTAAGTAAGGTAATGCAGCTCTTTGCCAGTAAGTAAGGTAATACAGCTCCTTGCC
>NW_027170236.1:2500-15000 GCF_036898095.1 Palaemon carinicauda | reverse complement strand
GGGCCATGGATGCCTGGTGGTTTATCAAGAGGTTGTCTATTCCTTTTTCTAATTCGTTTTCTTCTCAAAACCATCCTTACTGTCCTCCCTTCAGTTGAAGAGGCTATCCTGGAGGGTATTTAGCCTTGCATGGTGTATCGGCTCCTCCATTTCCGACTTTTTACTATAGTCTATGGGTATCATCAATCACTTTGTTTATAATTCTGTACGTATTGTTTTTGTTATAATTCTTGTTAATCTAGTTTTTAAGTGTGTGTCTTTTATTTCTATTAATTCTTATGCTGTCTGGAGACATTGAGCGAAATCCGGGACCAGTGCGTCCTAGATTTCGTCAATGTCGTCTTCTGTATTGCAATATTCGTGGTCTTCGTGCAAATATCCAAGACCTTACAGTTGCGTCCAGACAGTATGATATTCTTTTGTGCTCAGAAACTTTGGTTTCTAATATGAGGCACTCATCTGAGCTCCTTATAACTGGTTTTAAGAAGCCAATAATGTTGAAACGTGATGCCATCCCTAAGGCCAGGGGAATGGCGGTGTATATTAGGACCGAGTACCCTGGTTCTCATAAGTCCTGCTATGAATATGGATGTCATGAGATTCCGTTAATAAAAGTTTGTGGCAGGCATAACAACTTTTATTTGTGTTCGATCTACCGTAATCCAGACATGGATGATTCTACCTTCTATTGTCTTCTTACCATTATGGCTAAGATACAAGATGATAGAAAGGCTTCTTTTGTCTTTGTTGGTGATTTTAATGCTCACCATAGGGAGTGGTTAAGTTCTATCTCTCCTACCGATCGCCATGGCTTAAGAGCTTTAGACTTTGCCTCTGAATCAGGCTGTGAGCAAATCATAAATGAAGCTACTCACAGGTCTGGTAATTGCTTGGACCTCGTATACACTGACTCCCCTGGCGTTATAACTAGTAAGGTTGGTTCTCCAGTCGGGACATCTGATCATGCCTTGATTTCATTATTAGTGAAGACTGAGCAGCCTGTCCCTGATATAGCATATTCTTGTAAAATTTATATGAAATCCCAAGCAGTTTGGAATGGGATTTTACATGATCTTTTGTGCTTGAATTGGTCACAATTATATAATAGTGTAGATCCTGTTGTTCCTTTGAATGAGAATCTAGTCAACATAATTGATAGGCGTATCCCCTCTCGTGTGCTAAGGTACCGAGTGAAGGACAAACCGTGGTTCAATGATGATTGTAGACGTGCTTTTTTGGAGAAGCAGGAGGCCTATCAACTTTGGAAGGGTAACAGATCAGATTTGACCTGGAACAACTCTACTCAGCTCCGAGCTTTTGCTCAGAGAGTTTATGCCTCAACTGAAAAGGAGTACAATTTAACCATAAAAGAATCACTTTCTGGTACAACTCAGGAACATAAATGGTGGTCTACCCTTAAATCTGCACTCTTTGGTGTAGATGCAACAGTTCCTCCTTTACTTACACCAGATGGCTCAGTCACTCACTGTCCAAAGGAAAAGGCAACCCTTTTGGCTGATGTTTTTGACAGTAAACAGAGTAATGAAAAACTTGAGCTTCCTCATTCCTGTTTTCCTGAGGCTAAACTAACTAGTTTAGCTTTTCGATCTCGTGAGATTAAAGCTCTGTTGATGGACCTTGATGCTTATGGAGGTGTAGACCCAAATGGTATTTTTCCTTTGTTTTTTATAAAGACAGCAGATTTCTTGGCTCCAAAGTTATCTGTTATTTTGCGCAAGTTAGCAAGAAGAGGAGCTTTTAGCACTCGTTGGAGAATTGGTAATGTTACTCCTCTATGTAAATGTGTTTGTGGTAGCTCAAGTCCCACTGATTACCGCCCAATTTCCATAACTCCCATATTATCTAAAGTTTTTGAACGTCTTCTGGCAAAATGTCTTAATAGGTTTGCTGAAGGTAATCATCTACTCCCTAGTTTGCAATTTGGTTTTCGTAAAGGCTCTGGAGCATGTGATGCCCTTCTTACAATCTCCAATGCTGTACAGAAATCCCTTGATTGTGGTCGGGAAGTTCGTATGATTGGCCTTGATTTTAGTGCTGCCTTTGACCGTGTTAATCATGAGGCCCTTGTTTTCAAACTGAAACAGTTGGGAGTGGGTGGGTCGTTTCTTAGCATTATTACTGATTTTTTAAGTAATAGATCTCAAAGAGTTGTTGTTGATGGGCACCATAGTGATTATAGGAATGTGATATCCGGTGTTCCACAGGGTAGTGTTCTTGGCCCATTACTTTTCATACTATATACACATGACATGTGGTTTGGCCTAGAAAACAAGCTTGTTGCATATGCAGATGATGCTACTCTCTTTGCATCAATTCCATCCCCTGAATGTAGATCTAGGGTTGGTGAATCCCTTAATAGAGATTTAGCTAGAATTAGTGCATGGTGCAAATTATGGGGTATGAAGTTGAATCATAACAAAACTCAAAGTATGATTGTAAGTAGGTCAAGGACGGTGGTTCCTCAACATCCGGATCTCAGTATTGATAATGTTTCTTTAAATATGTATGAATCTTTCAAAATTTTAGGTGTGATTCTCGACAATAAATTTACTTTTGAGAAACATATAAGGTCTGTGTCTTCTTCAATTTCACAAAAAATAGGCTTATTGAGAAAGTCTTTCAAGATTTTCGGTGATCAATCTATTCTGAAGAAGTGTTTTAATTCTTTCATTCTACCTTGTTTTGAGTATTGTTCTCCTGTCTGGTCTTCAGCTGCTGATTCTCATCTTAATTTGTTGGACAGAAACTTACGGTCTAATAAATTTCTTATTCCTGATCTAGATATTAATCTCTGGCACCGTCGTTCAATTAGTTCATTATGTATGTTGCATAAGATTTTTCACAACTCTGACCATCCTTTACATTCAGATCTCCCTGGACAATTCTATCCTGTTCGTAATACTAGGCAGGCAGTTAATTCTAATAGCCAGGCCTTCTCCATCACGAGGCTCAATACTACGCAGTACTCTAGAAGTTTTATTCCATCTGTGATCAAGTTCTGGAATGATCTTCCTAATCGGGTAGTTGAATCAGTAGAACTTCAAAAGGTCAAAGTTGGAGCAAATGCTTTTTTGTTGACCAGGCGGACATAGTCTTTTTATAGTTTATTTATGACATATTTGTTTTTGATGTTGTTGATAGTTTATTATATGACATGTCTGTTTTGACGTTGTTTCTTATTTTAGAATGATTTATTGTTAATTTGTTCTTTTCATTTATTTATTTCCTTATTTCC
The DNA here is from genome assembly GCF_036898095.1 of Palaemon carinicauda. Lineage (NCBI taxonomy): Eukaryota > Metazoa > Arthropoda > Malacostraca > Decapoda > Palaemonidae > Palaemon > Palaemon carinicauda. The sequence continues at coordinate 11,744 of NW_027170236.1, read as the reverse complement.
TTTCCTCACTGGGCTATTTTTCCCTGTTGGAGCCCCTGGGCTTATAGCATCTTGCTTTTCCAACTAGGGTTGTAGCTTGGATAGTAATAATAATAATAATAATAATAATATATATGTATCTATATATGTATATATATGTATGTATATATGTGTATATGTATATATACACATGTGTATGTGTATATATATATGTATATATATATATATATATATATATATATATATATATATATATATTTACATACATATATATATATATATATATATATATGCATATATATATAAAAATACATATATATATACATATATATATAAAAATACATATATATATACATATATATATATACATATATTTATGTATATATATGTATGTATATAAATATATGTACATATATGTAGATACATAAATGTAAATATATGTATATAAATATATGTATATATATGTGTATATATATATGTATATATGTATGCATATATCTATGTATATATATATATATATATATATATGTATATAAATATATGTTTGTATATATATATACATGTGTGTTTTTATATGTATATAAATATATTTATAAGATAAGATGTATATATTTATATATATATAAATATTTGTATATATATGTATATATATGTATATAAACATGTGTATATATGTGTGTATATATACTGTATGTATGTATATATATATATATATATATATATGTGTGTGTGTGTGTGTTGGCAACTATTTGAGTGGAGTAATTTCGTGTAAGATATAATAGCGCAGGAAAATACACTTGAAGCACAAAATACACACACTCACTTATATAGTGTATATAAATACTGTATATAATATTGTATATATAATTTAATATAATGGAATATTAAATTTAAGAAAGATGAAAGTCTATAACTATGAAAAGCGATTACATTAAGCTACAATCTTCAATGTTTTTACTAGTTTCTCATTTAGTAAATTGACGAAGCCTCCTGCGAGACACTGATGAAGAATTCAGAAATTAATTAAATTCTAAGAACTTTGTAATTCTAATTAAGAATTTGAGCTATTTGTCCATTCCGTTGTTTGTGTACAAATTGGGAAATCTTTGAAGATAATACCAACCGAATCTTGAAATAGTTTGTACGACACTGACGAAAATAGTTCGAATTTGTAGGAATTCTTGTACACTGAGTACCATTTTAGATATCATTTACTTATTGTACAGATATTTATTGATGTAATAAAAACGTTTTAACTGTAAACATATAAAATAATACGTTAAGACAACGTTTCATTCACTAATTAAACGTATGAAATCATTCTTTTCCTATTTCGTCTGCTCAAAATTTACGATGACGTCATCCCAACACCTTATTTTAGTGTCCTTGCAGGAGTCAGGAGTACCAACCTATGAAACCTCAAAAGACGATTAATCACAGAAAATGTGATTAATTGAGCTCATTTATCAACACCAATTAATAGAATTCATATAAAGAATATAATTTAGGATTCGTGATACATAATCATACAAGCCACTTATATATTATTATTTTTATATTGCATCATATTCTGTTGGTAATCAGGGTCTTCATTTCGCTTATGATGGGCCAATGCATTATTAGTTTAGGGGAAAAATAAAGTCAGCCTTACTTAAAATGTCGTTAGTTCAATCGTATTAGCCTTAATAAAGTATTCAGCAGAACAGTTTAGGAAATTAATTCTAAATGCAAATACTGAAATTTATTTGAAACTAAAACTTCCGAGAAAGTTGCAAATATGACCATTTTCTAACACCCTTCCTCCCCTGCAGTTAACCAGAACAACCAAGCTTCTCTCAGAGGCCAATAGATGGAGTTGGAAACTTGTTTATAGTTATAATTATCGGGAATTTTGTTAGGAGGAATACCAAAAAGTGACCACGTGGCCAATTAGATATATGAATGCAATATATCATATGACAATAGAAATTCTAATTTAGTGTGGTAATAAAGTTTTGTTTTGAAGCTTCCATTTTTAGCTTGTTGCCTTTCTTAAGGTGTTCATTTCCATTGTTGGTTCCAAACCAAACAAAAAACCCAAACTGAACCAAATCAAATCAAACCATACCAAAACCAACCCCACTGTACAACCAAAACTAAAGCAAACCAAAAAAAAAAACACCTAAATCAAACCAATCCAGACCAAACTTAAAACCAAACAGAAATCAAAACCAAACTAAAACCAATTAATACAACCAAAACCCCAGCCAAAACAAAAACCATAATGAAAACCAAACTAAACCCGAGACAACCCAACCCACCATAACCTTAACTAAACCAAACCAAACCAAAAACCAAACCTAAACGAAAACCAAACCAAACCAATAACCAAACCCATGAAAAACCAAAACAAACCTAACTGAAGCAAACTAAACCAAAACCATAACACAACCAAAACTAAACAAAGCCCTAAACTAAACCATACCAAGCCAAACTAAAACCAAACAAAACCAAACCAAACCACCAAACCAAAACCAATCCCAAACCCAATCAAAACTTAACCAAACCACCAAACCAAAACCAAAACCTAACCCAAATCCAAACCAAACCAAACCAAACCAAACCACCAAATTAAACCAAACTCAACCACCAATATAAAAATAATCCAAAACCAAAACTAAAATCAAACCAAACCAAACCACCTAACTAAAACAAAACCAAAACCAAACCACCAAACAAAACCAAAACCAAACCAGACCAAACCACTAAACTAAAACCAAGCCAAACCCAAACACCAAACTAAAACAAAACCAAAACCAAACCACCAAACTAAAACAAAACCAAAACCAAACCACCAAACCCAAACCGAAACCACACCAATGCCAAGATTGATAGATACCATATTAGGGTTAATTTACCATTCTCTTTGACACCTTTAGTAGAAATGAATCCTTCAGTTCAGATATAAGTTTGCTATAGATTTTGTAACTGATTTGTTTTGTGATCAAAGGAATAGTATGGCAGTTCAGCATTTGATTCGGCTAAAAGAAAACACATAGATTCGTTGATATTTTAGATTTGTTGCACATCTATTTTAGATTTTTGTCTTATGATTTCAATGTTCTTCAATAATTACTAAATTCAGTTTGGGAGAAGTAAAAACATAGGTTATAGCTATTGCTGTTCATCTTTAAACAATGAATGTGTATCTTGCTCCCCTTCTCTGTGCAATAAGTTTCATGGCTCTTGGTTAATTGGATATAATAATAATAATAATAATAATAATAATAATAATAATAATAATAATAATAATAATAATAATAATAATAATAATAATGACGGGAAAACTCAAACTGGAACTGAAGAAAGGATTTGTAAAATGTTTCACAAGGAGTGTAGCATTATACAGTTCTGAAACATTGACTATAAAAGATACAGATAAGAAGCCTCTGCCATGGATTCGAAATGTGGATATGGAGGAGGAGGAGGAGGAGGGTGTTGATAATAAGTTGGAGAGACCACAAGACCTGAAGAGAGGGAGGTAGGGAGGGAAGCAGAAGGTACCAAGATCTAAAAGAGGTGACCATGAATAGAGAACTACGGAAGACCAATAATCCATGAAAGGACCTCATGCCTTAGGCCAGAACACTATAGTAAGATAGTAGCAGGACGCACTGGGTAGTAATATAGCTCACCTTAACAGTATAGGAAGCAACTAAGTTTCAACTGGCTTGCTAGAACAAGCTGTGAGTGGAGTCAAATGTGGCATTTTAATTAACAGCGTCAACACATGAAGGGGCACGAAGTGGAGCAGCACAACCACTTCCGATGGTGCCAATGTGAACACTTGTTTTATTCATGAGTTTCCAACCGATTTTATTCCCTTTGTCAGAAAATAGATTTTGCCTCGTTCTGTCTGCAAATCTAAAGTTCGCCTAACAACGCATGAATGACACGTGCTTAATGGCCAATCCAGCCCTGTCACTATCTCTGATTTCATTTCCCAGGATTCTCTGACACCATCTACTTTACTCTCGACTTCTGTCACATTCGTCTGGGTCAGCGGGAATACTACCGATTCAGTTCCGTTATTCTTTGTCTGTTATTTTATGTATTTTTGTATAACATTCGTTTGTTTGTTGACACATTTATTACCTCCGCCAACGAAGTTGGAAGGTTATGTTTTACCCCATGTTTGTGTTTGTTTGTTTGTCTGTGGGTTTGTATGTGAACAGCTTCCTGGTCATAATTTTAATCGTAGAGTAATGAAACTTGCAGGGATTAACTATTATGTGAAAAGCTGGAACTTATTACATTTTGGAAGGTCAAGGTCAAAGGTCAAGCAAAATGTCCAATTCACGCAATCAACCATAAGTTTGGACATCGTTGTCACAGAGACTTCAAACTTGGTTCATATTTGAGTGTATGAAAATCTACGGCAATTAATACATATTAAGGTCAAAGGTCAAGGTCAATCAAAAGGTCGAGAAATAAGTGTTTCATTGTAGGTATTAATAATGGGAACAGTTATCCGTTTAATACACTTCTTAGCGTCATTCAACTATCTCTTGTTTGACCCTTATTCTGAAAATGGTGTTATAAGTATTGGGTTATATACCTAATTTTTGGGTTGGTTTTTGTGTGTGTGTGTGTGAGTGCATTCGTGCATGCGTGCCTATATCAGTGGCATCAATGTGTTTTCTACAGGTGTATTATTATTATTATTATTATTATTATTATTATTATTATTACTTGCTAAGTTATATCCCTAGTTGGAAAAGCAGGATGCTATAAACCCAGGTGCTCCAAATGAGAAAATAGCCCAGTGAGGAAAGGAAACAAGGAAAAATATAACATTTTAAGAAGAGTAACAACATTAAAACAAATACTTCCTATATAAACTATAAAAACTTTAATAAAAACAAGAGGAAGAGAAATTAGATAGAATAGTGTGTCCGAGTGTACCCTCAAGCAAGAGAACTTGATATTATTAGAGCAGTAAAGTGTCAAAGTAATTAGAAATTTTATTATTTCAAATATGCCAAATATTCTCTCTCTCTCTCTCTCTCTCTCTCTCTCTCTCTCTCTCTCATTTCCCGTTTATCATCATCCTTCTCCCAGACCTCTCACCATTCCTTCTCTCCCCTTTCGGTCACATTCATAATAAAAAAAACAAAAACAAACATATGATTTTAGTTTTTGATTTGATTTTGTTCTCAAATTATTGTTAGAGCCATTTTTTCAATATCTGTAACATTTTGGTTTTGAATTAATAATAATAATAATAATAATAATAATAATAATAATAATAATAATAATAATAATAATAATAATAGTGTGATGGAGTTTATTTGTGTTTTGTTTGCTAAAAAACAAGTTTTTTTCTCATCTTATACATCAGTTATCCTTGCACGGAGTACTGTACACATCAATAGGAGATCTGTGCGCACTCTCTCTCTCTCTCTCTCTCTCTCTCTCTCTCTCTCCCTTTCAGCGTTGTATTGCAATTGTAGACTTTGCCAGAGTTGCTTCTTAGCGCCGATTTCCATCTTCTGTTCCTCCTCCACTTGGGATTTGTTGTTCAGTTTGTCTGAATGTTGTTGTTGTTGTTGTTGTTGTTGTATTGCAAGTGCAGGGCTTTCTCCCTGTTGCACGTGAGCGTTGATTGGCCTCCTAGGTCCCAGAGCTTTGTGCCATTTTAGTTTAAATTCATAGATGTCTTTCGATCCTGTCGGCTTCTCGCCTTTGTTCTGTGAATCTTAACTGAAGACACGGCTTACTTCATCTGAGAGAGAGAGAGAGAGAGAGAGAGAGAGGAGAGAGGAGAGCGAGAGCGAGAGAGAGAGAGGCTTAGGTTTTCCATTAAACAATATTTTAGGGTTTTTACAGAGGTATTTATGTTAATGTGGTTTGGCCTTTAATTTCATTTTTAATGAGGTTTGATAAAATTTTATTCAACACACACTCACGTATTTATATATATATATATATATATATACATATATATATATATATATATATACATATATATACATACATATATATATATATATATATATTATTGATATCAGGGTATATATCAGAATAATACTTTGGGTAACTATATAGCAATCTGGTATAATTTATATATTGTAGTTATTCAAACGTTTTTTTATTAGCTATTCGGTCTTTTCATACGGTATATATATATATATATATATATGTGCGTGTGTGTGTGTGTATGTATATATATACATATATATGTGTGTGTATATATATATAAATATAAATATATAATATACACATATATATATAAATATATAATATACATATATATGAATATATATATATATATATATATGTATATTTATATATATATATATATATATATATTATATATATATATATATATATATTTATATATATACATATATATATATTATATATATGTATATATATTATATATATGTATATATATATATATATATATATTCATATATATATATATATATATATACATATCCTTTCTGAGGAAAGATCCCTTAACGTTGTGAATAAGTTTGTGTATCGCCATGACCAGCAAAACTTTACTATAAAACATATTAATTCTGTTACATCCTTTAAATTCATTGGTTAAAAAATACTGAAATTATTACATAGATTGATTACAGCCAGTCACTTTCTGTATCCAAAATACAGAATCTTTCTTTGGAAGAACCAAACCACCTTGTTTGGTTGTTTGCCAAGAAGGTCTTCAGTTCTTCAATTCTCTGTTTTATTATGAATCTAAATTCTAATTTTATTCAACTTCCAATTTGGCATATAAGTTTACATAAATTTAGTATTAATTTGTCAAATATATTACTGAATATATCACTGGCCATGATATAATTTCGTTTTAAAAATACCCTTTGAAATCAAAATTGATTGGAAGACTCCAGCCAATAGGAGGACAGCTTCTAAGTATCTTAGTCAAAGAATGAAAGTTTAAGCCAATGAGAGACTTTCTTACAAAGGGCTTCTGTTTAAGCCCCGTGATTGGCTGATGGAAATTTCATGGTTTTCAGAGCATTTCCCTACGAGACCTGGAGGTGTGAAGGTCAGTTGAGTGTTGGTCCTAGAAATTTATTCTAAGTTTATTTATACAATAATTGGTAGTATTATACATCGCAATTATCAAATCTATAGAAAAATTAGCCATTTTATGTTTAATAAACAGATGTTGGTTTTGTTAAAGTGCAAAAAATATGATGAAAATTGGCCAAACCCCAGACATAATTAAAAACATGTATGAAGCCTTTGTCCAGCCGTGGACTAGAAATGGCTGTATTTGTTTATATATATATATATATATATATATGTATATATATATATATATATATATACTCCTTTTCTAGTCCAGTGCAGGACAAAGGCCTCAGACATGTCTTTATTCATGTCTGGGGTCTGGTCATTTTTCATCATCATGCTGGCCAGTGCTCATTAATGGTAGGAGATTTTTGTCTTCGCTCAGAGCAAACCAACCTAGTATGGGTGTCACTGACTAGTACAGCTTTGCTGATCATGATAAGCAAACCCTTTCACCACGTTAAGGTATCCAAACTCAGAAAGGATTATTATATGTCTGTGTAAAGTCAGTGAAACATCGTAAGCCATTTTATGACATCGACAGACTATGAAATACATACATTGTGATTATCATTTATTAATATAATTATTCATTTAGAGGAAGTTTTGAGCATTTAGGCCTATTTATGGCTTTATATCAGTTATTTGAAAATCGCGAAATATCTGTATAGTTATTACCATTTCATAGTCATTTTATATCCATCGTGAAAATATCTTCTTTGGAGAAACTGCTGTTCGTTAACCTGTGTTTTCAGACGGGCAATTTTAACTGTTTTTACAACGTCTTTCCTTCGAAAAGACATCATTGTTATCCTGTTAAATTTCTTGGTGCTAAAGAAGGGTTTTTGCAATGTTATTTTAATGTGTTAATAGTTTTACCCCAGGTTTCGGTGTGAAATCCCCCTCAATTAGGGAATTAAATCCCCTTGAATTTGTTGTTAGATCTCCCAGAGGTCATGGTTAAATCTCCAAGATTTTTGTTAAATCACCCAGGATTTGTGGTTGAATTCCCAGAATTTGTGGTTAAAATCCCTAGAATTTGTGGTTCAATCACCATAGGATTTGTGGTTGAATTCCCAGAGTTTGTGGTTAAATTCCCAGAACTTGTGGTTCAATCACCATAGGATTTGTGGTTAAATCCCAAGAATTTGTTTCAATCACCATAAGATTTGTGGTTAAATTCCCAGGATTTGTGGTAAAATTCCCAGGAATTGTGGTTAAACTCCCAGGATTTGTGGTTAAATTTCCAGGATTTGTGGTTAAATCCCTAGAATTTGTGGTTCAATCACCATAGGATTTGTGGTTAAATTCCCAGAATTTGTGGTTCAATCACCATAGGATTTGTGGTTAAATTCCCAGGATTTGTGGTTAAATTCCCAGGAATTGTGGTTAAATTTCCAGGATTTGTGGTTAAATTTCCAGGAATTGTGGTTAAATTCCCAGGAATTGTGGTTAAATTCCCAGGAATTGTGGTTAAATTTTCAGGATTTGTGGTTGAATTCCCAGAATTTGTGGTTCAATCACCATAGGATTTGTGGTTAAATTCCCAGGAATTGTGGTTAAATTTCCAGGATTTGTGGTTAAATTCCCAGGAATTGTAGTTAAATTCCCAGGATTTGTGGTTAAATTCCCAGAATTTGTGGGTCAATCACCATAGGATTTGTGGTTAAATTCCCAGGATTTGTGGTTAAATTCCCAGGAATTGTGGTTAAATTTCCAGGATTTGTGGTTAAATTCCCAGGATTTGTGGTTAAATTCCCAGGATTTGTGGTTAAATTCCCAGGATTTGTGGTTAAATTCCCAGAATTTGTGGTTAAATTCCCAGGAATTGTGGTTAAATTCCCAGGATTTGTGGTTAAAATCCCAGAATTTGTGGTTAAAATCCCAGAATTTGTGGTTAAATTCCTAAGGTATCCATGGTTAAATTCTCAATGTGGTTAAATCCCAAATAATCCCCCAGGATTCAGTGTTAAATCCTCAAGGATTCTGGGTAAAATCTCCCCAAGGATTCAGACTTGAAAGACCCCAAGGGTTCGGGATTAAATCCCACATAGGATTTTTTGTTAAATTTCCCCATAGGATTTGTGGTTAAATCCTCCCAGGATTTTGGGTTAAATCCCTAGGATTTGTGGCTAAATGAAACAAGCATTCGGATTTAACTCCCTAAGATTCAGGGTTA